>NC_057805.1:269573006-269575250 GCF_018294505.1 Triticum aestivum | reverse complement strand
GTTGGGCCTTGCTGGAGGAGTTTTATTCAAGGCGAACTGTCAAGGGGGTCCCATAAATCACCCAACCGCGTAAGGAACGCAAACTCAAGGAACATAATACCGGTATGACAGAAACTAGGGCGGCAAGAGTGGAACAAAACACCAGGCATAAGGCCGAGCCTTCCACCCTTTACCAAATATATAGATGCATTAATTAAATAAGAGATATTGTGATATCCCAACATATCCATGTTCCAACATGGAACCAACTTCAACTTCACCTACAACTAGCAACGCTATAAGAAGGGCTGAGCAAAAGCGGTAACTTAGCCAAACAACGGTTTGCTAGGAAAGGATGGTTAGGGGCTGACATGGAAATATGGGAGGCATGATATAGCAAGTAGTAGGTAGCACAGCATGGCAATAGGACGAACAACTAGCAAAGCAAAGATAGAAGTGATTTCGAGGGGTGGTCATCTTGCCTGCAAGGTTCTCAGAGTTGTCGAAAGCTTGATACTCGTAAGCGTACTCAATAGTTTCCTTGTTCACGCAATCGTCTCCCGGATCTACCCAAGACAAGAACACAAGCAACGGAACCACAATCAACCACGAGAAAAGCACAAGCAACCTGATGCAAAACATGAATGATATGCGACATATGATATGCGATGCATATGCGTGCTCCGGAAGAAAAATGATGAACAAGGCAGTAACTTGGCAAACCAAGCATGCCACTGGAAAGATTAGATGATTTCGGTCGAAATCGATATAAAGATCACCGGAAACGGATGCACGGTTTGCAAATGGCAAGCAAAACAAGAATGACACGAATCTGCGATTAACAGCATGATAGCACTTAAAATGCAACATGTAACAAAGCTACAGCACCCCAACATAGCAACAAAGCATATGGTAGCAATCTACAGGAGATGCTTGACAAAAGATGAACACTAAGCTACGGCTAGATCACAACATAGGCTCAAACAAGCATGGCAATAGTGCAAAAGATAACAGGTTCACAGACTCAAACAAGCATGGCAATAGTGCAAAAGATAACAGCATCAAGTAGCAATGTTCAGAGCACGAAATCAACATGCTACAGGAACTTAACATGGCAAAACAAGGCATGACAGTATTCTACTAAATGCATATGACAAAAGTCCCTTACTGACTATAAGCTAAAAAGGAACAGAAGATATGATGGCAACCACGTAAACATAGCAAGTTCCGTTATCAGGTTTCAGACTTCGCAGAAAACAGAGCATGGCAGAAACCATAATATGAAGGCATCTTGGTGAGCTTGATGCACTCACCACAAAGCAATGCATGACAAAAAAAGCATACCTACAGCAAGATGGCATGTTTATGAAGCTATCCATGGCAAGAACAACAGCTAACATGTATGGATCAACTGCAATAAGCTTGGCAAGATTGAATATCATGTTAAGAATCTGCCAGAAATATTTTATAGCAAAAGTAGAGCAAGATTGAGTCATGCTACGGTACTCCATAAATGCAAACAAGGGCAGGAATTGATCAATTACAACAATATTAAAAACATCCTTACTGAACATCTCCAAAATATGCATGGATCTCTCTGTAGCATCAAGTTCACATAGCAACAAAATAACAGCAGACAAGGACTTGGAGAAATTACCAAGTCCCTGAAAACAGAAACATTACGGGGCCTAGTTTGCATGCTTGTGCTAGTCACCACAGAGATCACAAAAATAAATGGTATACACCACTGGAAAGACGGCATGGCATACAACAAAACACATGTAGATCTCATGCCCATAAGATGCATATATTAAATGATATAAAAATGACAAATCTCCAAGTTCTGCTAAGAACCAGCAGATAACCGCAACTATCACTCTTTCAACAGAGATTTTGGCGTCAAGATGGACTCTAATGAACATGGTGCAATTCAACAAAATGTAGAGCATCACGAGACGAACAATTTGACATATTACACGCGCGAAACGGAGCTATATACAGAGAGTTATGCAATGATGAACAAGGGCATATAATGTGAAAATTGCAAAAACTTGGGAAAATTCGGGGGGGTCTCGGGTCAACCTTAGGTTTGACCCAGATCGGATCGAGGCTAGGGTTCTCGGGCTTCGGCCGTCAGAGTAGCTGCCGGTGAGGGAGGAGGCGGCGGGGCCTCGGGGCCGGCGAGGACGGCGGCGGCGCGGCGACGGAGGAGAGGGGCGGCGCGGGCTCCGGCGGAGGGACGCGCGGCAGCGGAGGAGAGGGGCG
>NC_057805.1:269563055-269572635 GCF_018294505.1 Triticum aestivum | reverse complement strand
GCGGCGGCGTACGGCCCGCCACATGGCGGCTTCTGAGTGGGTGCAGGCGGCGGCGCAGAAACGTCCGGCGCGGACCGGACGTGTCCGGCGGCGGAGAGGGAGCGGGGCTAGGGTTGGACTGCGAACGTATTTCAGGAGGGATGCATATATATAGGTAGAAGGAGCTAGGAGAGCCCAAATGAGATGCGGTTTTCGCCCACACGATCGTGATCGAACGACCTACAGCATGGAAGAGAGTTTGGTGGGTTTTGGGCTGTTTAGAGAGGGGTTTTTGCTGCAACACACAAATGGACTTTGCTGTTACCCGATTAACCGTTGGAGTACCAAACGACCTCCAAATGGAACGAAACCTGACCGGTGGTCTAGCGGTAGTATACCAAGGCCACTTGACAAGCCTCGGTCCATTCCGAGAATGTTTGACACCCGCTCGAAAGAAAACAAGAGGGGTGCGCCGGAGGAGATGGGAGCGGCGGATTGCAAAACGGGCAACAGGGAAAATGCTTGGATGCATGAGACGAACACGTATGCAAATGCAATGCACATGATGACATGATATGGAATGCATGACAAGAACAAAATGCAAAACGAAAGACAAAACCCGACCACGAAGGGAATATCATAACACATGGCCGAAAATGGCAAGAGTTGGAGTTACAAATATGGAAAGTTACATGTGGGGTGTTACAACACTCCACCACTACGAGAGGATCTCGTCCCGAGATCTAGGACTGAAAGAACTCCGGGTATTCGGAACGGAGATGGTCCTCGCGTTCCCAGGTGGCTTCCCGGTCGGAATGGTGCGACCACTTCACTTTCAGGAATTTGATTGACTTGTTGCGAGTCTTGCGCTCAGTTTCTTCAAGAATAGCAACGGGGTGCTCATGATAAGACAAATCTTCTGGGTGGTCAATCTCTTCGAAGTTGATGGTGCGCTCAGGCGTCTTGAAGCACTTGCGGTGCTGTGACACGTGGAACACATCGTGCACGTTCGCGAAGTTGGAAGGAAGCTCAAGTTGATAAGCGAGGTCGCCTCTTTTGCCAATGATCTTGAAAGGACCCACGTATCTAGGGGCAAGCTTCCCTTTGATACCGAAGCAACGAGTGCCTTTCATTGGAGAGACGCAGAGGTAGACGTGGTCTCCGATCTCGAAAGCCAAATCACGGTGCTTACTATCATAGTAACTCTTCTGGCGCGATTGCGCGGCTTTGAGATTATCACGGATGACTTTACACATTTCTTCAGCCTCAGTGATTATGTTATTGCCAAGAAGTTGGCGTTCACCAGTCTCTGACCAATTGAGAGGAGTACGACACTTTCTGCCATAGAGAATCTCGAATGGGGCCTTGCCCGAACTCGCTTGGAAGCTGTTGTTGTAGGAGAATTCGGCATATGGAAGACAATCTTCCCATTTCATGCCAAAGGAAATGACACAAGCCCTGAGCATATCTTCAAGAATTTGATTGACTCGCTCGACTTGGCCACTAGTTTGAGGATGGAAAGCTGAGCTGAAGCGAATGTTGGTGCCCATAGCCTTCTGAAAGGAGTCCCAGAACTTAGAGGTGAATATGCTTCCACGATCTGAAGAAATCAATTGTGGAAGGCCGTGCAAGGAGACAATTCTGGAGGTGTATAGCTCTGCCAACTGAGCTGCTGTGATGGATTCTTTGATTGGAAGGAAATGAGCCACTTTATAAAGCTTGTCAATGACAACGAAGATAGCATCATTTCCGCGCTTGGACTTTGGAAAACCAGTCACGAAGTCCATTTCGATATGATCAAACTTCCATTCTGGGATAGAAAGAGGTTGAAGGAGACTAGCTGGTCGTTGGTGTTCTGCTTTCACTCTTCGACAGACATCACATTCATTCACGAATTGAGCAATTTCTCGCTTCATTCGAGTCCACCAATACGACTGCTTGAGGTCATGGTACATCTTCGTACTTCCAGGATGAATGGAAAGGAGAGAATTGTGTGCCTCATTCATAATGACTTTCCTTAGATCACCTTTAGGAACCACAATCCGGTCCTCGAAGAATAAAGTGTCTCTGTCATCAATGCGATAACACTTGTATTTGGAAAGACCCTTATCGATACCACGTTTCACCTTCTTCACCATGGTATCTAGGAGTTGTGCCTCACGAATTTGATCTTCCAAAGTAGGAGAGACTATGAGGTTGGAAAGAAAGCCTTGAGGAACAACTTGGAGATTCAGCTTGCGGAAAACTTCACAAAGATCCGGTTGGAATGGCTTGAGAATTAAGCTGTTGCAATAAGCCTTCCTGCTTAAAGCATCTGCAATGACATTGGCTTTGCCTGGAGTATATTCAATACTCGGATTGTACTCTTGAATCATTTCGACCCATCGAGTCTGTCTGAGGTTGAGGTTGGGCTGAGTGAAGATGTACTTGAGACTCTTGTGATCGGTGAAAATGTCCACTTGTCTTCCCAACAAGAGATGTCTCCACGTTATTAATGCATGGACAACTGCCGCCAACTCGAGATCGTGAGTGGGGTCGTTCTTCTCATTGGGCTTCAACTGACGAGAGGTATAGGCCACAAATTTCTTCTCTTGCATTAACACAGCACCGAGACCTTGGAGAGAAGCATCACAGAAAACTTCAAATGGCTTGGATTCATCAGGAGGTGTCAATACAGGAGCTATGACTAGTTTCTTTTTGAGAGTGTTGAAAGCAACGTCACACTCAGGAGACCAGGCATACTTCACATGCTTTTGGAGGAGGTTGGAAAGAGGCTTTGCAATCTTGGAGAAATTCTCAACGAATCTTCGGCAATAGCTTGCAAGACCCAGAAAACTTCGGAGCTGCTTGACATTCTGAGGAGGTTCCCAATTCACAATTGCGGACACCTTCTCGGGGTTAACAGCGATGCCCTTGGCAGAGATGATGTGACCAAGGAAAAGAACTTCATCAAGCCAAAACTCGCATTTAGAGAACTTCGCATAGAATTGATACTCTCTGAGCTTGTCGAGCACCAATCACAAATGTTTGGCATGATCCTTCTTATTCTTGGAGAAGACCAATATATCATCGAGATACACCAGGACGAATTCATTGGTATAGGGGTTGAAGATGAAATTCATCATCCGAGAGAATACTGGAGGAGCATTGACAAGGCCGAAAGACACGACAGTATATTCATAAGAACCAAAACTTGTTCTGAATGCTGTCTTAGGAATATCTTCTTCACGAATGCGAATCTGATGATAACCCATACGATGGTCAAGCTTGGAGAATACTTTAGCACCTTTGAGTTGCTCGAATAGCTCATTGATGTTGGGAAGTGGATACTTGTTCTTGATTGTCTTCTTGTTCAATGGACGGTAGTCGACACAAAGTCGGTCCGTGCCATCCTTTTTCTTGACAAAAAGAACACCACAACCCCATGGAGATGAACTTGGTCTGATCAAACCCAGACGCTCTTGTTCATCGAGCTGTTTCTTCAATTCCTTCAGCTCGTTGGGTCCAAGCTTGTATGGACGCTTGCAAACGGGTTCAGTGCCAGGCTCAAGATCGATAACGAACTCAACTGGCCGGTGAGGAGGCATACCCGGAAGCTCTTCTGGAAAGACATCTTGATACTCACAAACGACTGGAATTTGAGAGATGGCATTCAATTCGCACTTCTAATTGAGAGAAAATAACCGAATGGTTTCATCACGTGCGGCATAAATGATAACATCCTCAGAAGTGTGTGTCAATTGAATTTCCCTGGCAGCACAATCAAGTTGAGCTTTGTGCTTAGAAAGCCAGTCCATCCCGAGAATTGGATCAATATCGGAGTCACCAAGAACCACTGGAGAAGACAGAAATTTATAGTTTCCCATCTTGATGGACACATCCGGCGCATCCAAACTAGAAGTCAAAAGCTTTCCCGGAGAAACAACTTGCATAACTTTGGATAAAATCTCTGGGTCAACATTGTGCTTCGATGCAAATGGGTATGATAAGAAAGAATGCGATGCACCAGTATCAAATAAGACTTTTGCAGGAATATCATCAACTGAGAGATTACCCATTATCACATCAGTAGATTCCTCCGCTTGAGATGCATTCATCATGTTCACCATTGCAGACTTTGGATTATGCTTGACCACTGCATTGCTGGAAGATCTGACAGGAGGAGGAGGCGGAAGACGCCTTTGGTTGAAGCACTTGTTAGCATAGTGACCTTTCTGCTGACACTTGTTGCAAGTCACCTCTGAGAGTGGACAGTGATAAGGAGCATTGGACTTAGGAGCTTGATTCTGACACTTGTTCTGATAGCCAGAGTTGGAAGAGTTGGAAGAACCATGGCCACCTTTGTTCTTTTGCTGGTAAGGCTGACGAAACGGAGGAGGAGGAGGCAACCAGAACTTCTGTTGCTTAGCAGCCACAAGTGAGGAAGAAGAAGACTGAACTGCGTCCCTGACTCTCTTCTTAGAAGCCTCACACTTGAGCTGAGCAGCCTCTTGCTTCAGTGCCATGTTATAGAATTGATCAAACTGAGTAGGCTCAACAAGAACGAGAGCTAACTGCAGATCCTCTCTAAGACCACCTCTGAAGTGATAGATCATGCTCTTTTCATCAGGAACGTCTTGTTTAGTGAAGCGAGCAAGTTTCTGAAACTGGATATTGAATTGATACACAGACATGTTGCCTTGCTTGAGATTGCGGAACTCCTCACGCTTGCTCTCAACAACACTTTGTGGAATGTGGTGCGCTTTGAAGTCCCGACAGAAGTCAGTCCAAGTGATCACACGACCTCCTCTAGAATCTTTGTATTGCTGAAACCAATCAGCAGCTTGGTCCTTGAGCTGAAAAGAAGCGAACTTGACATAGTCCTCAGGCCTGACATTGCTACATTCAAAATGCTTGTTGATGTCCACGAGCCAATCATCGGCATCCGTGGCCTCGGCACAGTAGCGGAAAGACTTGGGCTGATTTGCGAGAAACTGGTTGAGTGTAGCGAAGTGAGGCTGATTGTTGCCTTGACCTTGATTGCCTTGATTGCCTTGCCCTTGGGTGCGTTCTTGCAAGAGTTGCAGAATCATCTGAGCATTGGCGTTGGTGGCTGCCATGATAGCTTGCCATGCCTCCGGAGGCGGAGGTGGTGGCGGAGGGTTCGCTTGACTCCATTCATTGTGATCCGGATTCTGACGCGTTGGCGGAGCCATCCTGAAGAGGGTGACATCTGTTAGCATCTTGATAGACAAATAGACAAGTAGAATCAATAGATAGAAATTGCAACATATAGTCTTCACAATAAACATTCGAACGAAGATGAACGAATGAATTCCATAGTAAATCATCACGCTTCCATAAGTTGAGAAGCCACTTGAAAAAGATATGGAATCAACATTTGGATTCGAAGCAACTCGAATACCACAATTGAAAACAAAACAAAGTATTGGCTTGCAGAATAAGCCGGAACAAACATATGATAGAGGTTTCGTCTGAAGTTTTCGTGGTGGGGCCCACACGGGCTCGATCGTACAGCACCATCATGTACAAGGCTGTGCACATGACATACGAAGCGTCCCCGAGTCGGCATAGCCAAGGACTCTTTAAGACACTACAAGACCACTGTAAAACCAACCGTGTACAAGCGGACCACTAGACGTCGAACCCCACACTCATATCATGCGTCTGTTGGAAAGATATCCTAAGGCTACTTGAATTCCCACTTATAAACTCCCGAAACTTTCTGGTTATGCAATCTGGTGTTGGGGATACAGGGGACACAAAATATAACACCCAAACTAGCAATCCCTAGATCCAGCTGTATCCATCCGTCAACACATAACCAAGAAACCTTCGGAAATCGTTTACCTCAACCTTCGAAAAGCATCCGTTATACGAGTTATGGCAATACTCCCAAACTCCCGCCCCAGTACTGGGTGGCGTCGAGGTGATCTCACCAACAACTGCATAAAAGAGATTTCGATGTCGGCGAAACTCAGGTATTCCAGAACTGCAACGATAAAATTATGACGACAACACCTCGGAGCTCAACTCCCCGGGACACTGCCACAACCCCTAAATATCAGGAGGCACCAAGAACAATGTTCTCGTCACAAAACCATCGGAACGATTCCAAGATACCCGTGTGATCCTAAATTTTTTTTAGTGAAATTTGAGAAGAGAAGAGTCAAAACTTCTACGTCAGGAGACCTCACCAGAGCAACGAAGGGACTGAGGAGTAAAAAGAATCCTACTCTCCGATATATATAATCCTAAGACTCAAAACATTTTGTTCTAGACTCAACAACGCCAGCGATTCGATCAAGTAGGGGGCTCCTAAGTCGGGGATGGCTCTGATTACCTACTTGTAACGCCCACGATGCGGCTATATCTCCCACGTGTCGAGGCACGACTTAGAGGCATAACCGCATTGTGGTTTTGTCGCAAGAAGGGTCATCTTCACACAATCCCATGTAATGAACAAGAATGGGATAAAGAGTTGGCTTACAATCGCCACTTCACACAATACATAAATATAAATCATACATCATCCAAAATACACACATAGACCGACTACGGTCAAGATCCAAATGAAAATAAGATAACCCCAAATGCTAGATCCCCGATCGTCCCAACTGGGCTCCACTACTGATCATCAGGAAAAGACACATAGTAACGACCACGTTCCTCATCGAACTCCCACTTGAGATCGATTCCATCATCTGCACTGGCATCGTCGGCACCTGCAACTGTTTTGGTAGAATCTGTGAGTCACGAGGACTCAGCAATCTCACACCCGCGAGATCAAGACTATTTAAGCTTATAGGAAAGGATGGTGTAATGAGGTGGAGCTGCAGCAGGCAATAAGCATATATGGTGGCTAACATACGCAAATGAGAGCGAGAAGAGAAGCAACGGAACGGTCGTCATCTAGCAATGACCAAGAAGTGATCCTGAACTCCTACTTACGTCATTCATAACTCAAACCGTGTTCACTTCCCGAACTCCGCCGAGAAGAGACCATCACGGCTACACACTCAGTTGATGTAGTTTAATTCTCATCTGCCTCATAACCGCGGGCACGGCTTTTGAAAGATAATACCCTGCAGGGGTGTCCCAACTTAGCTCATCATAAGCTCTCACGATCAACGAAGGATAAACCTTCTCCCGAAAAAACCCGATCAGTCTCGGAATCCCGGTTTACAAGACATTTCGACAATGGTAAAACAAGACCAGCAAAGCCGCCCGATGCGCCGACAAATTCCGATAGGAGCTGCACATATCTCGTTCTCAGGGCACACAGGATGAGACATCCTACGAGTAAAACCAGACCTCGAGTTTCCAGGAGGGGGCGCCATAGTCTACTCAGTTCGGACCAACACTCGAAGGAGCACTGGCCCGGGGGGTTAAAATAAGATGACCCTCGGGCTCGCGAAAACCCGGGGGAAAGGCTTAGGTGGCAAATGGTAAAACCAAAGTTGGGCCTTGCTGGAGGAGTTTTATTCAAGGCGAACTGTCAAGGGGGTGCCATAAATCACCCAACCGCGTAAGGAACGCAAACTCAAGGAACATAATACCGGTATGACAGAAACTAGGGCGGCAAGAGTGGAACAAAACACTAGGCATACGGCCGAGCCTTCCACCCTTTACCAAATATATAGATGCATTAATTAAATAAGAGATATTGTGATATCCCAACATATCCATGTTCCAACATGGAACCAACTTCAACTTCACCTGCAACTAGCAACACTATAAGAAGGGCTGAGCAAAAGCGGTAACTTAGCCAAACAACGGTTTGCTAGGAAAGGATGGTTAGGGGCTGACATGGCAATATGGGAGGCATGATATAGCAAGTGGTAGGTAGCGCAGCATGGCAATAGGACGAACAACTAGCAAAGCAAAGATAGAAGTGATTTCGAGGGGTGGTCATCTTGCCTGCAAGGTTCTCAGAGTTGTCGAAAGCTTGAGCCTCGTAAGCGTACTCAACAGGTTCCTCGTTCATGAACTCGTCTCCCGGATCTACCCAAGACAAGAACACAAGCAACGGAACCACAATCAACCACGAGAAAAGCACAAGCAACATGATGCAAAACATGAATGATATGCGAGATATGATATGCGATGCATATGCGTGCTCCGGAAGAAAAATGATGAACAAGGCAGTAACTTGGCAAACCAAGCACGCCACTGGAAAGATGAGATGATTTCGGTCGAAATCGATATAAAGATCACTGGAAACGGATCCACGGTTTGCAAATGGCAAGCAAAACAAGAATGACACTAATCTGCGATTAACAGCATGATAGCACTTAAAATGCAACAAGTAACAAAGCTACAGCACTCCAACATAGCAACAAAGCATATGGCAGCAATCTACAGGAGATGCTTGACAAAAGATGAACACTGAGCTACGGCTAGATCACGACATAACAGGCTCAAACAAGCATGGCAAAAGTGCAAAAGATAACAGGTTCACAGACTGAAATTACTGGCATGCCTGAAACAGCATCAGGTAGCAATGTTCAGAGCACGAAATCAACATGCTACAGGAACTTAACATGGCAAAACAAGGCACTACAGTATTCTACTAAATGTATATGACAAAAGTCCCTTACTGACCATAAGCCAAAAGGACCAGAAGATATGATGGCAGACTTGGCAGAAAACAGAGCATGGCAGAAACCATAATATGAAGGCATCTTGGTGAGCTTGATGCACTCACCACAAAGTAATGCATGACAAAACAAGCATACCTACAGCAAGATGGCATGTTTATGAAGCTATGCATGGCAAGAACAAAAGCATAGCATGTATGGATCAACTACAATAAGCTTGGCAAAAATGAATATCATGTTAAGAATCTGCCAGAAATATTTTATAGCAAAAGTAGAGCAAGATTGATTCATGCTACTGTACTCCATAAATGCAAACAATGGCAGGAATGGATCAGTTACAACCATATCTACAAAACATCCTTACTGAACATCTCCAGAATATGCATGGATCTCTCTGTAGCATCAAGTTTACATAGCAACAAAATAACAGCAGACAAGGACAGAGAAATTACTAAGTCCCTGAAAACAGAAACATTACGGGGCCTACTTTGCATGCTTGTGCTAGTCACCACAGAGATCACAAAAATACATGGCATACACCACTGGAAAGATGGAATGGCATACAAGAAAACACATGTAGAGCTCCTACCCATAAGATGCACAGATTAAATGATACAAAAATGACAAATCTCCAAGTTCTGCTAAGAACCAGCAGATAACAGCAACTAGCACTCTTTCAACAGATATTTGGGCATCAAGATGGCCTCTAATGAACATGGTGCAATTGAACAAAATGTAGAGCATCACGAGGCGAACAATTTGACATATTACAAGCGCGAAACGGAGCTATATGCAGAGAGTTATGCACTGATGAACAGGGGCATATAATGTGAAAATTAAAAAACCTTAGGAAAATTCGGGGGGGGGGGTCTCGGGTCAACCTTAGGTTTGACCCAGATCGGATTGAGGCTAGGGTTCTCGGGCTCCGGCCGCCGGAGTAGCTGCCGGTGAGGGAGGAGGCGGCGGGGCCTCGGGGCCGGCGAGGATGGCGGCGGCGCGGC
>NC_057805.1:269505647-269562794 GCF_018294505.1 Triticum aestivum | reverse complement strand
TCGGCGGCGGCGGCGTACGGCCCGCCACGTGGCGGCTTCTGAGTGGGTGCTGGCGGCGGCGCAGAAACGTCCGGCGCGGACCGGACGTGTCCGGCGGCAGAGAGGGAGCGGGGCTAGGGTTGGACTGCGAACGTATTTCGGAAGGGATGCATATATATAGGTAGAAGGAGCTAGGAGAGTCCAAATGAGGTGCGATTTTCGCCCACACGATCGTGATCGAACGACCTACAGCATGGAAGAGAGTTTGGTGGGTTTTGGGCTGTTTAGAGAGGGGGTTTTGCTGCAACACACAAATGGACTTTGCGGTTACCCGGTTAACCGTTGGAGTACCAAACGACCTCCAAATGGAACGAAACTTGACCGGTGGTCTACTGGTAGTATACCAAGGCCACTTGACAAGCCTCGGTCCATTCCGAGAATGTTTGACACCCGCTCATGAAAGAAAACAAGAGGGGTGCGCCGGAGGAGATGGGAGCGGCGGATTGCAAAACGGACAACGGGGAAAATGCTCGGATGCATGAGACGAACACGTATGCAAATGCAATGCACATGATGACATGATATGGAATGCATGACAAGAACAAAATGCAAAACGAAAGACAAAACCCGACCACGAAGGGAATATCATAACACATGGCCGAAAATGGCAAGAGTTGGAGTTACAAATATGGAAAGTTACATGCGGGGTGTTACATGTAGGTAGCACGGCATAGCAATAGAGCGAACAACTAGCAAGCAAAGATAGAAGTGATTTTGAGGGTATGGTCATCTTGCCTGAGATCCCGCAAGGAAGAAGAACGAGTCCATGAAGAAGACAAACGGATGTAGTCGAACGAATCCTCACAATCGCAAAATTACCGGAACTATCGAGAAGAAGCGCAACCGGAAAGAAAGAAAACAACATAGTAAACAACCACCACATACACATCTCATGATGCAAAATCAAGTATGATGCATGTCCGGTTCAAATGAGCATGGCATGGCAAAGTACAACAAACAACACTACAAATTAAGTGGAGCTCAATATGCAACAAGTTGCATATTGAAGAAACACCACATCAATTATTTAGTTCTCTCTCGTTTATGTACCCAACAATATTAAATGTTTTTAAACGTGGCAAGAGGTGAAGCATAATTAAACTAACTATTTAGGCAAGTTTAAATGAGGCCAGAACAACAAACAACAATTCCGGAAAATCCCCATATGCCTAAATAGCAATTTAAAGGGAACAACAATAAGAAACATTTTTAAATGTTGTTATCATGATGCGGATGACAATACAAGTTTTTATGCAATTTAATGAAAATACTGACATGAGCATGTTATGAAGCATTTGTCACCGTGGTGGAAGAAAGGGGTGCACGACAACGAATCCGAAAATGATGCCACGGCAACATATCGGTTCCGGTAGCTCATGGAGATACCGGTGCAAAAGGAAGCGTGGCGTGAGCGTGTCATGCAAGATGGTGGGTGATCCCGGCAACCGGGTTCCCATGGGTCGATGCCATGGCAACGGGAACATGCAAGAAACACGTCAGGCACGTTGCAAATGCGAGCATTTCATGCAACATATGCATTCGTCCACGGGCGGTCGTTCTCAGCGGTATACCTTCGAAGCGCACGTTTCAGGGCGGACGGTTCGAAGTGGAGGTAGTTGTTCACGGGTCGTCGTGGGAAGTAGTGGCACACGTGGCGGCGTAGTGGAAGTAGTGGTTCACGAGTCGAAGAGGAAGTAGTCGTTCATGTTCCGTAGATGTTCGGGGTCAGGGCGAGGAACTTGACGTCCCCGGGGTCTTCGCGGGTCGACGGTAGTTGTACATGGCAATCGTGGACGAACTTGGAGGGTCATCGGTAGTCATTCACGGTTCTTCAGGGATGGTTCTGGTACACGTTCTATAGATGTTCGGGCAGCGGTAGTAGTACACAGTGTCGAATCCAGGGAAACTGTAGCCGTACACGCATCGGAGAGGAACTTGACGCATCACTGGATTGGTGGTCTTGATGAACTGAAGGGGCATCGAGGGACTTGCACGGCTCTGCCTCGGGAGGTCACCGGAGATGCATGGAGGCAGCTCGAGCTACTGGTGGTTGGTGCGTGGCCGAGCCGCGGCTAGAAGCAGGGGCCGGCGTCGGCCTTCGCCTGAAGCAGGGAAGCGGCGGTGCGCACACCGAAGGCCAGCGAGGAGCAGGAGATGGCCGGGGTGCCTTGGCGCAACAGCGGCGGAGCAGAGGAGGGCAGCGGTGGCGCGCTTGCTGGACGGAGCAAGGGCGGCGGAGCGGAGCAGAGCAACAGCGTAGAAGCCGGCCGCGGCTGGAGATGGTAGTGGTGCGGGAGGCCGGGCGCGGCGCCATGGGGAGGCGACGACGTGGAGGAGGGGAGGCTACAGGGGCAGCGCTGGTCGTCGACGAGGGCAACGGGCAGGTCCGGCGGCGTGGCACCAAGGGCGGCGAGGAGGAGGTTGGGCGCCACGCGGCCATGGCAGGGAGGCGGCGAGCTTGGCGCGCCGGAGGTGGGGACGGGGCCCTGCTGGAGGGGTCCGGCTGGGGACGGGCAAGGGCGGGGGAGGCCGGCCTGATCTGGTGGTGGAGCCGACAGCAGGAGGGGGAGGCGCGCGGGATCGAGAGGGGGAGATGGGGATCAAGCAGGAGGGCGAGGGGATCGGGGTCCTGGCGGCGCTGGAGGGAGATGGAATCGATAGAAGGGGGGCTAGGGTAAGGGCGCCGGAGCTGGGCCTTGGGCCAAAAGGCTGCGGGGAAGCAGGCCAGCCTGGGCTGTCTCTCTCCTCTCTCTCTCTCTCTCTCATACTTCCTTTAATAGAAAAGAAATAGAGAGAAGAAAAGAAAGAGAGGGGTTAGGGAAAGATTTTGCGCATGGGGGTAATTTTCTCGGACTCACAAAAATGTGCTTGTGCCGAGAAAATAGAAAAGGCCATGATTGAAAGATCTAAATTCAAATTCATTTGAATTTAATTCAAATGGTTTGAATAAGTTCAAGGTATTCAGGAGTCCAAAATGTTGGGAATTTAGGAAGAGCCTTGATAAATGGGAAAATAATTATTGGCAAGGTTAGAGAGATCGACTCAAAGCAGAAAAGGCATAGGATAATTTGCAAGTGTGTTATGGTGATTTCCAAATTAAAGAAATATTTAATATAGCTCCCTAATATTGGGAGGATATGTTATAAAGAGAAGTCACCATGTGCATTTCCCTCGATTTAAATGGATCGAAGATCGATGCAATTTACTTAGTTGAGTTTTACAAATTAAATGGCATGATGGCATGATGACATGATGCAATGCAAAATAAATAGAGCAAGCAAAAGAAACACACGGCGATCACGAAATATATGGAAGGCGTCTGGAGCGTCAGTCTCGGGGCGTTACATCTCTCTATCAAGCAGAAATGTTTGACAGGGTTGACACTATGTTGCTAACAAGATTTTAATTAGTAGATCACATACACTAAATTAACCTTGACTCGTCTCGAGTCTATCATAAAATGCGCGCTGGTGTAGGTATATGTATACTAGGAGTACATATACCCACTAGCATTAAAACACCGTAGAATGATTTTGCCTGGTGTGTTTTCCGTTGCATGTTTATTGCCTATGTCTGTTTGCTAGTTTAGATTTTTCTGCATACTGCACGCATACCCGGTTCACCCACGAGTACATTCGGGCAGTACTCGGGGAAATGCAAAGTCACATATCCCTATCTATCTGTGCATACACCGTGTGCCGGATTTCCAACTCTAGAAACCCCGCAGAGGCATTTCCGCTTGGAAATTCCTCGTCTCTAATTCTTTTTCCTGATTTCATTTCCGGAGAAACACTGCCAATTTTATTTCACTCGATCCAGTACATCTACCCCGATACAGGTTTCACCCTTGATTCTACCTCGACACCTACGTTTCGTGGAGGAATCCGCGAAATTTTTTTCTCGGTGCCCCCAACTCGTTTGAATTTAACCAAAGGGTTAAAAATTAACCCCGAGGTTTTTCGCCGGAGTTGTTATTCTTTCGTTTGTGCTGTAACCCTAGGAATCTCGAGGACGAGATTTCTTTTTAAGGGGGGAAGAGTTGTAACAGCCCCAAAATTGGGTTATCAATTTTTGTGCTGTTATTCTCTCCTAGCACTCACTTTCAAAATTTTCTCCTGAGTTTGTTGGATGACTCTGAGAAATTTTGTCATTTCCAACCTTTCAAAACCTTGCTCATGTCTTTTTCATTGGGCAAGACCTCATTCGCATCAGCTCAAATCCTTTCAAACCCTAATTCCAAATTTTTGGAATTTGGATATGTCCTTTGTGCTTACAAAGGAGGCATCATTTTCCTTGATCTGTTGATCCTCCCAATTGTTCCCAGAGACCATTCTATCTTTCTGAACCTTGGATATGCAAAAATATAGCTAAGTACAATGCAATATTTTTGAATTATGATTTATTCCTTTTCTTGCCTTTCTGAGGAATAAAATCCAAAGGAATAGCTAGCCATCTCCTAAATTCATGAGAATTGATGGAGTTGATACTTATGCCTAATCCAAGCTCTGGCAAGTATATTGGCCATAATTAAATAAGGAAAATTTCCTTTTCCTATTTAATGCCAATATTGCATTTCTGCCATTTTCCAAAGGAACTACTATTTTTATAGCAGAGAAAATTCCCACATAAATTGTGGAGCTCGTCTTTACTATATAATCACTAGTTCCATCCTCATCTCATGTTCCTCGGTTCAAAAAGTGGGCACATGATCCAATACAAGTTTCTGCGTTCTCTGAAATTTTGCAAAGGAAGAGCTTTATTCCTAATTACAATTGAGGTGCAATTTGGCAGGGTGTTTAACATTGCTAAATAACCCATGGATACCAAAGATGAGCTCAATCCATTCACCCTAGCTCCCAGTGAAATTTTTCAAAGTTTTTGACCAGAACACAAGTTTGTGAAGGAAGTACCTTCATAGTGTTTCCAAATGGGATGAAAATTTTCCATCCTCTCAAGTATCTCAAATCATTATCCTCCACCCAAATTCAGTTCATTTCATTGAATTATGTGAGCACAGGAGCAATTCTTGTTTTCTGTCCAAATTTTTAGTTTGTGAAGCAAGTGTATTTTATCTTGCTCCATTATGGCTGATAATGTTTCCAGGCCTTCTCCTACTCATATAGCCTATCTCCACAAGATTGTGGCTCATTTCACTTGACCAATTGCCCTGAGGATTTTTCTAAAGTTTTTGGACAGAAATGATAGCTGTGAAGGAAGTACCATTTTGGTGAGTCCATTTGGTATGAACTTTTTACAGCATCATGATATGTTCAAATCATCAGGCTTTGCCAAGTTATAGCCCAATCCATCACTCCTAGTGAGTGTTTCATCATGATTAAGTTTCTGGGTCAGTTTTGGTGGTTGTACAACAACTATGGTAAATAGTTGTCCATTTTACCTCAAAACTCCCAGGACTGTAGTCCTTTCTACCCCAAGCCTCCCGGACATCAAGTTTACCATTTACCCTCTCTGGTTTAATCTCTAGGATGTTACCAAGTTTGCAACAGCAAACTTGTGGAGCTTGTTTCACTCATCTCCATTTGTCTCTGCCCGATCTTTCACCATGGTAACACTCCACGCTGGAAGGACTACGCGGTAGACATGAATTTACATCAGTTAAAACCCCAGAGCGTGCCATGCCAGTGGTGACCACGCGTGTAACCAGCCAAAACGGTGGTCTAGCCACTTTGGTCGTCGGCATCGCTGCCCCGACCGCCTCTGGCCTCGCCATTAATGTCCAGTAGCCCCCCCTCGTCATTGTCTTCCCTCTGGACCGCTGCTCCCCTTTGTTTTCTTCTCTGGAGAGCCGTGCCAACGACCGGAATAGTGCGCTCCTGTGCATCGTCGTCTTCCTCGCCGATGTCTTCTGCCTCCGTTCGTCCGCACGCCTTCCTCGTCTCCGTGACCCTGTGGCGGTTCGTCTTGATCCCCCTCGTCGCCTTCCCGTGCCTCCCCGTGAGCCTTGGCCGCGCCTGCGCCCTCGCCGGCGCACGGACACGTCGCACGCCGCGTGCCACCTCGCCCCCCCCCCTTCCCGAGCTCTCCCGCAGCTATAAGTAGAGCCCTCGAGCTCTTCCGCAGCCACAACGCCTCTCAAAGCCATGGCCGAATGGCCGCCGCCGATCCACCTCGACCATTCTCTCTCTCCGGCCGTCCCCTGCCCAGTCTAAGCCCATGGATGGACGCGCCACTCCCCGTCGATCCTCCCTGGCTCGCCACCCCTCCGCTTCCCCCACCCGAACCCCATGCCCCCCAGAGCCCGAAGCCCCTCTCCGCCGTGTGCCCTGCTGCTTCTTCTCCCGTGCTCCTCGCCGGCAACCAAGCCCACCAGGAGATGCGCCTCGTTCTCCTGAGCTCGTGGGTAGGTCAGCCGTCGCGAGAGGTGGCCAGATGTGCCGGCGATCACCGTCGGGGCGATCCCCTCCTGCTGCCTCGCTCGACCCCGAGCGTGAGGAAGAAGAAGGCCAGGCAGGCCCCACCCGCGTTGACCCTGCCTCTGGGCTCCACCTGTCGGCGAGACGGGGAGCGCCACGTTGGATAAGTGGACGCGCCCTAGGCGCGAAGTCGTTTTCCCCACGCGAAAGCGTATTGCTGGATAATGCGCTTTCAATCACCGAAAGCGTATTCTTCCTTTTCTTCGGGTTAGAATGCGCTTTCCTTTCTGGAAAGCGTATTTCTGAGAAAGACGCGATCTGGTTTTCTGCTAGGGCCCCGTTTGTAATGATTTTCTTTACATATTGGTCCCTGATAGTTAAACGGTCATATCTTTTTACCCACAACTCCAAATGAGGTGAATCCAAAGCCCATGTCTTCGTTTCGTTGAGCCCTTTCCATTGATGTCATTTTCATAATATTTTCACATAGTGAAAATGACCTTTTTGCCCTTGCCCGTAAACAGCCCCCTCCGAGAAGGAACTGTTTCCGGCAAATCTTTTCGTGATCATTTTGCACTTCTTCCCAGAGTATTTGTCGACCCCCAAGCAAGCCAACCTCTTATCATGAGCCCCGAACTTGCATGTTGACTTTGCTTGCACCTTGTGTGTGTGTAGTTGCAGTTGTTTTATATCGTTTTCATCGGCAGTTATTTCTTTATGCCTATGTTGCATGCTTGTGTTTCATGATACCTTTGCTATGTTAATTAGAATGTTATTATTAATAATGCCATGTCACTACTCTACTTTATTTGCATGTCATCGTTATAAACTATTATGAGGATTGTAATGCACTGTTGATATACTATTGTCGTGTCCTCTATGTTATAGTTGTGCACTTGAGGAGTTCAATATTTTGTTGGTGCATTTGTATGCGGCATGTTGCCCTCATGCTAAATATGTTCATGATGATGGAGAAGGAAATAAAATGGCTTAATAATAACAAACCTCCTCCGTCATCGATGGGATCGAGTCATAGTGCCGCCAAACCGAACTTTTTCAGTGCAGCCACATTTGCCTTATGGGAGGCCTTAATGCGAGCTATTGTCGTGACCTCTCGCCGGTGCTTCCCACTAGGGAAGGTTATGGGCGTGCTTACCCTGATCAGGTAAGCGGACATAACCTTGTGTGCTCGTTTTTGAGATTTTTGGTACCAGTCCCCGAGTGGGAGTGTCCCCGAGTGGGAGTTGACCACGACGGTGGTTGGGGTGTCTTTGGTAGACACGAGGCCACCCAGGACCAGCCCGTTGGGGATTGGGTCGGAGTGGCCGGGAGAGCGTCATGGCAGTAGGTAGGTTTCGTCGGAATGCCGTTGGTCCACCCGAATGGGATGACGAGGCCATGTGTTCCGTGGTGTGGGTACAGTGTGCTACCTCTGCAGAGTGTATAAAGTCTATCGATAGCAACAGTTCGTAGTAGGTCCCACTATCAGGTCTTGGTCGAAATCGAGGACAAACCAAAATAATTAAGTTGGTAAATAAATATGTGATAACAAGAATATGGTAACTTGAACTGTGAGATAGTCGTGAGGAGTCACGACGATATTTTGATGATGAGATAAGTGGTTGTGACCGCCGTAAGGATCACGGGCCAAATATTGGTCGTGGTTGTGATCGCCGTAAGGATCACGGTTGGAGACCAAGTGTTGGTCGTGGTTGTGATCGCCGTAAGGATCACGAGTTGTTCTTGAGAAAGACCACTTTGGTGGTGTGTTTGTGATCCAGAGATGATCACAGTTGATAAGAGAGTCCGAGGGACTCAGTGCACAAGTTTGGTTGCATTGCTGGAATAATATATCATTATTTGCATCTAAAGAACCATGATAGAACAGAAGATGATTGCGTAATGTTAACATGCTATGTCTGCATTGGATATTATTGGTAGTTTATTTTCAGCATAGTGTCTTGATGCCATGGTATGCTTTGATTGACATGTTAAGTTATGCCTTGATTGAGATATAATTCTATGTTTTGCTATTACAATGTTATAATCATGTTCTGATATGCCATGTCATTGCCATGTTAGTAGAGGTTATGATTTTGTTCGTGCTTAGTTGATTTTTATCATGCCATGTTTAGTAATTGATATGAGATAGGGTGTTGCATGCGCTCGGTTCTTGCTTTGTCTGCAGCTTGTTTGGATGCTATGTATTTGGTTGTCTTGCAAGTACATTCAATGTACTGACCTGGCGTGTCATGCCAGTTTGTAGGTCGTACCCGTATTGCTCGCTTGATCCGTCGTGCTAGGCCGTAATCTTGCCAGTCTTGTGAGTTGTGGAGCCCAGTCAGAGTTGTTATGCTGCCAAACCAAGACTTCCGCCGCCTTTTTAATAGACTTCCGCTGCCATTCAAATAGACGTAGGGCTATGCCAGATGGTTGTATTCATCAAGGATGTAATCTCATATACATGTATTTGATGAATATTATTGTACCTGGAATGCTGTATTATGGACCTGTCGTGCGTCAGGTGTTATCCTGGGCTGACGTGCGAAGGCCCCCTGCTCCATGTGGATCGGGGTGCCACAGGGCAGCAGCAAGGTGCAGCGGTGGTTGTGCAGAATACGCTGCACGGATTGGCGGCGCGGCACATGGACCTGATCGAGAGTCTGTAGCCCAAGGTCAGGAAGTGCATCGAGGCACTCAGAGAGATCCAGGTATGACTATAGGGGTTCCACTACGCGCTACTAGGAGATTCATCGCAACATGGATCATTAGTTGTTGCTAAGTGTGATTTCTATGGTTCTCTGATGCATTAAAATTAAAGGATAAGAAGTAACCCCCTCATTTGAATGATTCATAACAAAAGAAACCACGATTCATTTTCCTTTGCAAACAACTAGCTAGCAACTGTGGAACTTTGCTTCTGTGCATTGGTTGAATTCTACCAAATCATTGGTTGGATGATGGATGCCCTGTGATTGATCCTTTGCCTCTTTTTCTTCCATCTGCATGTGTGATGCTATATCCACCTATTTGTTTGAGATCTTGAGTGTATGCTATGGGAGGTATCCATCCTGTAAATCTTACTAATACTCCATGCTATGTGCGACTGCCAATTTGAGCTTTATATAATCAGTGAATATAGCAGTTCTCCTGCTGTTTCAAATAAATAAATCATGCAAGTGGTAGTATAAAAAGACCTGCTTGCATAAACCTCGCAGAGACTATTGACATCTCATTATATTCTTCTGCTTCCACTTATATCTGGAGCATGTACTATAATAGTTAGTTCCTAGAAAATGAAAATGGATTTGCTTTTGTTTCTATACCCCACTATCCATACTTCCTGGTATTAGTAAAGCTATGAGGACACCTTCTGTATATTGTGTTGGATTAGTGCACAATCTTATTAGAAACATCTGAAAGTTGAGGCTATTTCCTTTATACTAAATCTTGCAATTCTTGGTTGCGGCTTCTGTTTTTTCCCTTGGTATTTTTACAGGCCTGCTCTTATGCTTCGACTATAAGTCACATAAAAGTAAGAGGGGAGTAAAATATGCTCCTTCAGATGGCTGGTGCTAGTAGGCATGGACAGGCCCATGGTTTTATTGTAGCAACACAATGTCTAGGGTGTGCAGGCTTAAATATATGACCTGCTGCCCAACATACATTGCGTTGTTTGTGCTGTGTATGTATATACTACTACAGTAGCCAGAAGCAATCCATTTTATTAAATGCATTATGGTTAGGATTTGGTCATGGCATGACCTTGCTGTTTTGTTTTCTTTAAATCTGGTTCCAAGTTTACTATTTTTTCAGAACCATCATCTTACATTTTCTTGTTTCATGTACGGCCTGCCAAAAATGGCTAACTCTTCGCCTAGGAGGAGCACCACCACCTCAGGTTTGTCAATTGCTCCTCCCCTTCTATTCTCTTCTTCTCCATCTCCGCATCTGATCCATGCAAATTTTTGCAGGTTGCTCTGATCTAGTTGTGTGAAGGGGAACAAGCAAGGCCAATCTACCGTTGATGTTGTGCTCCCCTGGTACGATCTGTTGAAGGACAAGTTGGTCCATAGGTCCTCCTCCCCTACCATCTCTCTCTGATGCATAGATAGGTTCAATTTTCTTTTGTTCTCATTCTAGTTTAAGCATTAGAAGATTCCAGTAAGTGTCTATGTATTCCTCTCGTGCTCATAAGTCAGAACATGTAACCCAATTAGAGACTACAGACTTGCTCATGTCATGTGCAAACTTGCTTGCATTCAGTTTTAACTGTCAAATATTTTAATGTCCGGAACGATGACTGTACATAAATATTTTCGTGTCTAGAACCATGACTATACATACTCGTATGAAAATTATTCACAACCTTTGTTCACTAGATCCAACTAGTAATCTTGTATATATACGTAAGCGCCAAGCCTGATGTGCTTTAGGCATTAAATCTGTGTATATAGATGATCTTATTTATGTATATGTATATGTGTGTGTATATATATATCCTCCTGGTTAGTTTCTTGAATGCAGTTTTCTAGGCAAGTGAATGATTGTGTGCTGTATGTTTTTGTTTTCTGCCTTTTGTCCATGATGAAAGGTGAATAAACTATTAAGATGCACACATGCAATCTCTCAAGTAAAGTAACCAACTATAGCAACATGGATAACAATGAACCATCATGTGAAGGGCTAAAATCATCTCAATGGGACAGAACATTAGTTGGTTATCTTATAGCTCAAATGCATTAACAGTGAATAATTTCTATTTTTGATAGTAAACATTGGGTGACATGGCAAACAAAATTTTCTGCAGCATACTGATTGTTAAATCACTAAACATCTTATATGAAGCAACACTTATCTTGCAGACATCTAATATGCAATTCTAATAATATGTGAAATACTGATTTTATATTTTTAGTTGCATATGTCATTCGTGCGTCGATTCCTTTTCTGATGTAGCAGCTCCCTAATCATGTTCTAGTCTTTCGGGTTGGTATGTTAGGAGAACCTAGGTGTGCTATGTGGGGAAGCAAAGCAGCAGCTCACAACTCCGGCCTGCAACTCCAGATGACGGCACCGTGACGACGCATCATGCTACTCCCTTGGAAGGTTGGCTCCTGGAACGTAGCTTTCTCTCAACTTGTGCTCTGCTTGATACTAGTTCCTTGTATTTCTCTCAACTTGTGCAAATTGCAATATGCAGGGCTTCCTAGTCCGTGGCCTGCCTTTTGGATGGAGCAAGGAGGGGGCATCATCCACACCGCGGAGCTAGTTGAGCCTTAGTGCGAACTGGAGAAGCAGGGCATCGTCGGGGACATCTCTCGCTTGTGCCATGGTAAGAACAGAGCGCCAGTCTCTGTCATGCATGTATTGAAATCCTGAAATGTCAAAAACATGTTCGCTCTCAGCTGGGATATTGGATTGTACTTAGTTATGTGACTCGTTCATGTTCATGCTGCTTGTTAAGTGATTACCTTTATGTACTTGCTACCAGTAGGATGGTCAATACATGCTTCTTTTGTATCTATTCCAGAACAGTTTGCTTGGTCGCGTGATGCTTGATGCATGTATAATGTGACTCACACATCAGGAAATCCGAATAACTTTGACATAGTTGCTCTGTTATCTTGCACTGGGTTGATACTTGTCATTTTCCCTTCCCAAATATATCTCAATTTTGCTGTTATGAGAATGCTATATGCATGGTTTCTTATTAGATCTCAAATTCTGTAGCTATTTTTCATTGTTAGGAGAATGTTATATGCATGGCTTCACTTCATTATATTCCTAACTTTTCTGATTTATAACTCGCAGATTTTGGCCTTAATTTGTTAAAAGTTGATGTACAAGGAACTACGAGAGAAGAATCCTAAAGAAAACTCGCACCCAACAATGTGTTTTAGCTCCCTGGAGCTGGACATGTTAATATGTAGCTGTATTTTATATTTCAATACCTGATTTGTACTGCCATGATTGTAAAGTACCTGCCATGATTTGGTTGTTGTTTGAAAATTTATGTGTTATTGGCTCTGTTTGAATCAATTTATTGGTTGTTGCACAAATAGAGAACTGACGTGTGGCCCCTAAACAACGCACCTGGTCCATTTCACTAGTGGATCCTTTAAAATATGAAAGAAACAAAACAAAACTAACAAGTGGGACCTAATTGGATGACCTGGGACCTGGTCCAAAATGGATTGTAAAAAGGCCCAAATAAGAAATGGAAGCAAAAAGGCCGAAGGCCTAGAAATACAAAGGCTGCAATGTTGGGCTTGGTCCATGAAGCTGACAAAAAAATCATAGGAAAAATGTATATAAATGGGCTGAATTAATGGGCTCGGCCCATGTAAAACACCGAATTGGACCGGGCTGATTCTTATCCACGTCAGCTTGCCACGCTGGATCCTATGCGGCATGGGGAGGCTGCTAGTGATGAAAAATTTGGTCGTGGAACCAACGACCTTTTACATATCACAAAGAAGGTCGTTAATTTCAGTTTACGACCGCCAGCTTTTGACCATCTGTTTTTGGTCAAAAAAAGGTCGCAAATGAAAAATAATGACCTTTCAGCGACCAATAATGATGGTCGCAAGTTGACATATTTCTTGTAGTGGCTCCAGAGCTTTGCTAGGCACATCTTTAAAGACTGTGGCCACTCTTGATCAACCCACTCCAGGTAAAAACACTTCTGTTCATCCTATAATATTTAAAACTAGATTAGTAACAATTGTAGGGGAAATGGGTTTCTAGCAGCATAGAAAATCACCAAATACATATTTTGAAAAACGGAAGAAACAAGTTAATTATGACATATCTCCTCAAAAAGATCAGAAACAACAACCAAATTCTGAAACAACCAAATTGTGAAAATGAATTAATTTCTACTTAGACAACAACCAAATTCTGAAACATCAGATCCTATAATTAACTACAACAACACTACAAGTTCTTAGTCATGTACTATAAATAACAAAATGAACATTTTATGAGGAAGCTAAATATAACTGCAATAGCATAGCGGCAGTGTTTGGATGACAACAAATTGATACTAACAGGGGTGTACATGCACAAATTTAGTAACATAGAACTAATAGCACTAAGGTTGTCCACTATGTATGCAAAAACCGGTGTAAAGACAACTGCTGCTACATTTGGCACCCGTGCCCTGCACTAGCGAGCCGATGCAGCGGAAAAAAATCAGGGACCCAGACTCCGGAGCACCTAGTTGCTCTGATGCCTAGTTCCTTCATGCCATAAAGATTTAGAATTTTACTGCTTGGCTGCTTGGATGTGTGGACAAAAGTTGGCTGCACAAACTACTGAAGCGGTGCCAAATAGTTTTCTAATGGCACCGCTGATGAGATGGCAACATTTTTAGATACTAGGTACAAACTGTGACACTGTCTTAACATCCAGAATAACATGGCACAATGACAGTGTTGGAATCACATCTAACAAATGATTTGTAACAACGAAAGTGGGGCAAACCTTCTCTGCACATGCCAGAAACTTCCTCCCATTGTCCACAAATTCAAACGCAACTAGCTTCACGCTGGAGATTGATGGTGACAACGAGCCGGCAGATCTTTAGTCACCCACTCCATTCGTTGCAACTGATGGTCCTAGGGAGCTACAAGAGGAAGAAATGACTCAAATCAACCACCGGGTTAAAATCCTTCATTCCAAGTCATAACCCGACAGAGAGAAGAGAGGCATACCCGGGTGGTGAAGGAGTCGTCGTTGGAGGAGGAACCGCTGGAGAGGTCATTGAAGAAGACCATGGCGACCCCGACGGTGGGATGCGAGACGACGAGAGCGAGGAAGCAAACGAGGAAGCGGCAATAGCTTCGGAAGGAAGGAAGGAGGAAATAGGGGAAATGTGACTTGTGTTCGGGGAGAAAAGGGGGTGGGGAAGGGTGGCGGGGGTAGATATTTTGGCGGTAGGCCGAAATTTTCGAAATGTGGAGGGAACCTTTCTGCGCGGTGCTGCTGTACACCATTCACTTTGAACGATTGTGTGCATCGCAAACGATTCTTCTGCTTTTCGCGCATGGTATGAGTTTGATAATTCAAAATTTGGTGGAAATTTCCCTGGGTACTGTCCTCATCCACGTCATTGCATAATTTAACATCACTTGCTAATTTGGGCACACAAAAGAGCATACAGCGCACATACCACACTTACTAAAATGTGCAATTTTAGTAATTAAACAGAGCCAGTTGAGGTAAACATTGCTCTAATAAAAGACCAACATTAAAAACAAAGCCTAAGTACGCATAATTTTAACAAAGCCGCCACCGCGCCGGCCTATGCATCGCCGGTGTGAGATGACACGTCGATGACTTGTCCTGGCGACATGCCACCGTTGGTGTACTCCGCGTGCCTCCCTGCTGAAGTCGACCACGTCCTCATCCTCGTCCTCATTATCGTCCTCTGCGCCGCCCTCAAGGTTCTATTAATCGTAGTAGTGGCTGCGCCAGAGCTCGCATTAGTACTCCATCATCAATTCCTCGATAGACAGACTCTTCTCTACCTCTACCTCAGCCACGCGCAACTCCTCCTCTCGGCGCTCCTCGATCTCCGCCACCTCCTGCATCTCCAACTCCCGCTCGGTGATCTCATGAGGAAGTAGGTGCTCCATTCCCACCGCCACCTTTTCAGACGTGGGTTGCATGGTGGATTCTGAAGTGGCCTGGAATATCTTGGCGTGTGCGTCCTCGACCCGGGACAGGGCAACATTGGCGGCACAGACAGCAGCTCTAGAGCTCTCGGCGTTGGCAACCGTCGTCGCAGTAGCTACTGCAGCCATCTCGGCTGCTGCAGCTACCTTGTCGGCTACCGCAGACGCCCTCTCAGCGGATGCGGCCGCGCTCAATGTAGATGCGGCTGCACTCTCGGCGTAGGCGGTCGCGCTCTCGGTGCAAGCGGCAGCACTCAGGTAGGACACGACCACCGTACGGGCCCTCACGAAGCGTTTCCACGGTGTCATCTTTGCAAGAAGGGGTTGCAGGAATGGGGATCGAGATTCGTGGATTCGGGGGTTGCCGCCACTGGAGCAGAGGAGCCGGCGAAGCTTAAGGAGGAAGACTAAAATAGCCCCACGAATTTTCATCGCAAACGGTTCCTACAAAAAACTTTGCGTGATGTTGTTGATATTTTTTATTAGCAGTGAAAGACGAATTTGAAGTAAAGTGGCAATGGATGGTGTTTTAAATGTACGAGAAAATTTGTAGTACTAATACAACTGTCGTTTGAAAATTTGGAAAATTCCAGGGGTCATTTGACCTTTTAAGACATTTAAGTGATTTTCTAGCCATTTAATGACCGTAATTCAAATTTGAACTACATGTACTTGCAACAGCTAACCATAACGGTTTGAAAAGTCATATTTGTGTACTTGTGTGCGAGTTAATTCCATGTGCAGTAAATTGAAAGGAATTTTCATATTGGTCTCATGGCTATGACACAAAACATGAAGTGCCTGGGCATTTTAATTCCAAAAATTTAAAAAAAGATCAGTCACACATGAAACCTTGCTTGATGTAATTTCATGCCACCAAGATGATGTGGAAAAAATTGGCATGTTTGACGAATGTTTGGACACACACCCCTCACAAACCGGAGCAACTCACCAGAAGGCTCGTGGTTCCAAGAGGGAACAATATATGTTGGATGACGAACGGGTGATAGCTTCCTCTTCCGGCCATCAAAAAATTTCTACGATTAACATGCACTAATACAACTATCATTTGCAAATTTGTAAAATTACAGGGGTCATTTGACCATTTAAAGACATTTAAGTGATTTCTAGCCATTTAATGACCGTAATTCAAATTTCAACTACATCTACAAGCAACAGCTAACCATAATGGTTTGAAAAATCATATTTGTGTACTTGTGTGCGGGTTAATTCCATCTGCAGTAAATTGGAAGGAATTTTCAAACATATTGGTGTCACGGAGTAAACACATGCATGGAGTGCCATGGCATTTAAATTCCAAAAAGTTAAAAAAATATTAGAAACATATGAAACCTTGCTTGATGTAATGTCATGCAACCAAGATGATGTGCTAAATAATTTGGCATGTTTAACGAAAGTTTGGACACACAACCCTCATAAACCGGAGCAACTCACTAGAAGGCTCGTGGTTCCGAGAGGGAACAATGCATGTTTGATCACGAACAAGCGATAGCTTCCTCTTACGGCCTTCAAATTTTCTGTAGTTAACATGCACTAATGCAACTGTCATTTGAAAATTTGGAAAATTCCAGGGCTGTTTTGACCTTTTAAGGACATTTAAGTGATTTTCTAGCCATTTAATGATTGTAATTCAAATTTGAACTACATCTATACCGAATGGCTAACCATAATGGTTTGAAAAATCATATTTTTGTGTACTTATGTGCGATTTAATTCCATGGACAGTAAATTGGAAGGAATTTTCAAACATATTGGTGTCACGGCCTAGACACTTGCATGGAGTGCCATGCCATTTAAATTCCAAAAAAATAAAAAATGATCAGAAACACAATAAACCTTGCTTGACTTAATGTCATGCCACCAAGATGATGTGGTTAAAAATTAGCCTGTTTCACGAAAGTTTGGACACACACCCCTCACAAACCGGAGCAACTCACTAGAAGGCTCGTGGTTTTGAGAGGGAACAATGCATGTTGGATGACAAACGGGAGATAGCTTCCTCTTATGTACTTCAAAAAATTTCTACAGTTAACGTGCACTAATACAACTGTCATGTGAAAATTTGGAAAATTCTAGGGGTCATTTGATCTTTTAAAGATATTTAAGTGATTTTCTAGCCATTTAATGACCATAATTCAAATTTGAACTACATCTACATGCAATAGCTAACCATAACAATTTGAAAAATCATATTTTTGTGTACTTGTGTGTGAGTTAATTCCATGTGCAGCAAATTGCAAGGAATTTTCAAACATATTGGTGTCACGGCCTAGACACATGCATTGAGTGCCATGCCATTTAAATTCCAAAAAAATAAAAAATGATGAGAAACACATGAAACCTTGCTTGACGTAATGTCATGCCACCAAGATGATGTCGTAAAAATTGGTTTGTTTGATGTAAGTTTGGACACACACCCCTCACAGACCGATGCAACTCACTAGAAGGCTCGTGGTTCCAAGAGGGAACAATGCATGTTTGACGACGAATCGATGATAGCTTCCTCTTATGGGGTTCAAAAAATTCTACAGTTAACATGCACTAATACAACTGTAATGTCAAAATTACGAAAATTTTAGGGGTCATTTGACCTTTTTAAGACATTTAAGTGATTTTCTAGCCATTTAATGACTGTAGTCCAAATTTGAAGTACGTCTACATGTAGGGGCTAACCATAAAAGTTTGGACACATGCATGGAGTGCCATGGCATTTAAATTCCAAAATATTAAAAAGTGATCAGATGATGTAAATCTGATGTTCAAAAAAGAAAATGTAAAGATCTGGCAAGACAACCGGGCCCACACGATTGGCACTCTATTTCGTGCCTCGAGGTTTGCAAGGTCACTGGCGTGGGTTATTAATCAGACACGGTTCTCTATTGGAAACCATCAGCTATTATGTCCACACATGGCTTTTGCTGCGGGAGTCATGTGTAATTCAAACTATAGTACTCATAAATTCCAGCGACCGGTGGGTGCACTGTTCCCGTCGATCTAGATTTTGGCCGCCAATAAATACTACCTTTCCAATGTCGTCCCACCTACATTCTCATCCACATCCTCCCCTCGCTCTCTCTCTCTCTCAAATCTCTGCCATGGTGCCGCCGATCTACCCACGCGCCGACGAGGAGGGGCCGCCTCCCGAGGACGCTCAGTCGAAGAGTAGTGACGAGGAGGACCCCTATGCGCCGTCGGACGAGGTTGCGCCGGACCCCCCAACTTTGGAGTGGTTATGGCGCCAGTACAATCTTTGTATGTGGAAGTCGCTTCCGTCGTCTGAGAAAGCCAGGCAAGTGGCATTCAAGAAGAAGATGGCAAAGGAGGAAGCCAGGTACCAGGAGGCCTGTGAAGACCATGATGCCGCCTGGAAAAAGGAGGCGGTGGAGCTTTGGGGACGGGCGCGTCATCTTGCGGAGGAGGTGTACGACGACGGGTACTTCACGAGGAAGGTAAAAGGCGCTAGGCGCCTCATCGCTGCGTGGAGGTGGGCTGATAAGCTCCAGCTTGCCACCGACGAGGAGCTCTGGTGGGCACCCAAGGAAATGGAAAGATCGTTCGCGCTCGTACGCTAGCAAGAGGTAGATCGGTACGTCAAGCACTGCTAGGTGGAGGAGGCGGCGTACTGCCTCCGAGCTGGGAAGACGCCACGCACCAGGGAGCTGCTGGTGAGGCGCTGTCGAAATACTGCCCCTAGGAGGGATTATTAGTTTTAGTATTATTAGTTTTCAATTTTATGCATTGTACCTAGTGGTTAAGTATCATCACGTATATGTGATGATATTACATATATTCTCTGATGAACTAATGAACAATTAATATATATTATGAATTCCATTTCCTATCTATTTTCATATACTAATTTGTATCTAGCTGTTATCATCCACATATATAGAATGGAAAGCATGTACACACACATTGAAATAGAACATATAAGAACGGAAAATAGAGTACACACATTGAAACATATCAATAAATAGAGCAATATTATGATTGTTGTGAATACATAGCAATGGACGTCGAAATGACTCAACAAAATAAAACGCGTCCATCGGACCATGACCAGCAACCCTTGCCTATGGTAGCTCTTGGCTCTGCCTGAACTCGTGCAGGCGTTTGTCCAAGCGGTCAACAAGCTCACGGTACATCTGAGCGCGATCTCGAGCTCCACGTTGTCTATTTAATCGGAGATCGCAAACTTGATGATGTGATGACCATGTTCCTCTACTGTGCCCAGGTGGACACGTGGACCAAGGAGGTGGTCGAGCCTAGCGACCAGCGCGTTGGCATCAAGCGGGCCACGGACAAGGTGAATGGCTCGACCCAGGCAAACGGCACGGCGGGCGTCTGGTGCAAGTACGACACGGCTGGCCTCTGGTGCAAGTACGTCGTAGACGGCCTCTTCCCACTCCTGGTGAGGAATGGGGGTACTGACAAGACGTGTACCCAGCTACGACGCCTTGTCGACAGCAGGCAAGCGCCGATGGATCCGCTCTTGATGTGTGGTGCACCGCGCGTCTCACTCTACGGTGCTCCAACGGTCTCTCTATGCGGTGAGCCGTAGCCTATCGGCGCGGACGCGCCTAGCTTGCTCTACGGCGCGCCATCAATCATGTTGTGTGGAGAGCTGCAGCCTCTCGGCGCTGACATGTCTATCTTGATCCGCGGCACTGAAGCGCCATGCGCCAAGGGTCTGCTCAACCTTGGCGATAACACGCATCATGGCGTCGTCCATCGCGTTGCCGGGGAGCACCTCGTGCTCGACAGGCCATGACACCTTCTCGTTTTCCTCGTCGAGGAGGTTGATGGCAAAGGCGGCGCTTTGATGGATTGGCATGCTTGGAAAAGGTTGATGCACTACAGGCTGCACTTGTTGCCTCCATGCATCGCGCGCCGCCTAGGTTTATGCGCAATATCGCTGAGTGGCGACGGGAAACCGGTGAGGAAATGGCGGGAAACAGTAGCGTGTTCATAAAACGCCATTAGTTAATGGAAAATTTGCATAGAAGGAACATCGAGCTAGCACGAAGCATGCAGGCACATTGCTCGCCCAAGGCTATGATCCATATACTTGTGTGCCAAACAGAGCACACTATTCACTTTAAAGAATAATGTTCTGTTTATTCTTGTAGAGTAGTGGCGGCAAGCATCACAAGAAGTAGATGATGATCAGATGATCGTTTATCCTAGTTAATTATGCATGTAATAGTTTACTTTGGTGTGTGGAAATGTCATGTGTGTACTAGCCACCTATGTAATTGGCTGTTTGGGTTGCGTTGCCTAATCGAAAACCGTTCATCCGAGTGAACCGTATGTCGTATATCGCACACCCTTGATCTGGCTGACCGTTTCTTTTCTGTTGCCAAATCACAAACAGTTCATCAGAGTGAACTGTATGTTGTATATCTGATGACCCACAAGTATAGGGGATCAATTGTAGCTCTTTTCGATAAGTAAGAGTGTCGAACCCAACGAGGAGCAGAAGGAAATGACAAGTAGTTTTCAGTAAGGTAGTGTCTGCAAGTGCTGAAATTGTAATTAGCAGAATAGTTTGATAGTAAGGTAATTTGTAACGAACAAGTAACGGTAGTAGTAAAAAAAGTGAAGCAAGGTAGCCCAATCCTTTTGAGGCAAAGGACATGCCAAAACGGTCTCTTATGATAAGCAAAGCGTTCTTGAGGGTACACGGGAATTTCATCTAGTCACTTTCATCATGTTGGTTCGATTTGTGTTCGCTACTTTGATAATTTGATATGTGGGTGGACAGGTGCTTTGGTGCTGTTCTTACTTGAACAAACCTCCTACTTATGATTAACCCTCCCGCAAGCATCCGCAACTGCGAGAAAAGTATTAAGAATAAATTCTAACCATAGCATTGAACTGTTGGATCCAATCGGCCCCTTACGGAAAAGCGCATAAACTGGGGTTTAAGTTTCTGTCACTCTCGCAACCCATCATCTAGTTGCTACTCAACAATGCATTCCCTTAGGCCCAAATATGGTGAAGTGTCATGTAGTTGACGTTCACATGACACCACTAAGGGAATCCCAACATACATACTATCAAAATATCGAACACATATCAAGTTCACATGATTACTTGCAACATGATTTCTCCCGTGACCTTAAGAACAAAAGTAACTACTCACAAATGATAAACATGCTCATGATCAGAGGAGTATTAAATAACATATTGGATCTGAACATATAATCTTCCACCAAATAAACCACATAGTAATCAACTACAAGATGTAATCAACACTACTAGTCACCCACAAGCACCAATCTATAGTTCCGGTAACAAGATTGAACACAAGAGATGAACTAGGGTTTGAGATGAGATGGTGCCATTGAAGATGTTGACGGATATTGCCCTCCCCAGGATGGGAGAGTTGTTGGTGATGATGAGGACGATGATTTCCCCCTCCGGGAGGGAAGTTCTCCCGGCGAAATCGCTCCACCGGAGGGCAAAAGTGCTCCTGCCCAAGTTCCGCCTCGAGGCGGCGGCGCTTCGTCCCGAAAGTTCTGCTCTTATTTTTTCTAGGTCAAAATGACCTATATACCAGAACATGGGCACTGGAGGTGGGCATGGGTGAGCACAACCCACCAGGGCGCGCTTGGGCTCCCTAGCGCGCCCAGGTGGGTTGTGCCTACCTGGTGGGCCCCTCTAGTAGTTATTTGCTCCAATAATTCATAAATATTCCATCAAAAATCTCCGCGAAGTTACAACTCATTCGGAGTTGTGCAGAATAGGTAGCCTGACAATGCTTTTCTAGGTCCAGATTTCCAGCTGCCGAAATTCTCCCTCTTGGTGTGTTCCTTGCAAATTATGAGAGAAAAGGCATTAGAATTGCTCCAAAAAGCATTATTATGGATAAAAACATCACAAATAATAGTAAGAAAACATGATGCAAAATGGATGTATCAACTCCCCCAAGCTTAGACCTCGCTTGTCCTCAAGCAAAAACCAAAATCGAAAACCATGTCCACATGCTTTGAGAGAGAGGTGTCGATAAAAACAAAATACGAACATAGAAGCATCATGTTGATTATTATAACAGCAACAAAGTTAAACATAGGACTATTATCGCAGAACTTTTATCATATACTTCTCATGAATAAGTAACAGTTCATCACACAATCGAAGTATAAAGCAAAAACTTTATTAGAAACCAACAAACTATGTTCTCGGTCAACTTTGCAACTACAATTCATCATCTTTTCAGGAAGGGTCACGTATTGGAGCCTTTAGGCAAGTTCACATACTCAACCGTCAGATAGTATTCTATGATTGCTAAAACTCACCGCGTACCCATGAGCAAGACATTTCAACTGGACACATAGAAAGATATGGGCTTAAAGTTTCGCCTCCCAACATATTCACCTCAATGGTGATGTCAACAATAATAACTCACGCTATCTATATTCAACTGTAGATATGTGCCTAGATCTTTCCTCACCACATGATGCTTGCCAAAGGAGAAAAATAAAAAGGAATAGAAGGGACACTTTGACTCTTTGCATAAAGGTAAATAGATAAAAGTAAAAGATAGGCCCTTCGCAGAGGGAACCAGAGGTTGCCATGCGCTTATTTGTTTGTATGCTCAACCCCTTAGTGCAAAAGAACGTCAGGTTACAATGCCCCTTGCGATGGCGACCTTTATTATGCAGTCTGTCTCTTTTACTCTTCACCATCACAAGTTCGTGCAACGCTCAATTTTCTCTTACACTAAATGATCTCACACTTTTAGAAGCAATTTTTATTGCCTTTTTGCACCACGAAAACTTACTTGAGGGATCTTGCTCAATCCCTAGGTAGGCATGGTGGACACTTGAAAATAAGATTTGGGTATAAGGGTTTTGGATGCACAAGTAGTATCTCTACTTAGTGCGGAATTTTTGGCTAGCAAAGATAGGGGGCAAGCATCACATGTTAAAGGATATATGACAATATGACTTCTATGTGAATATAAACAGACATAAACCATTAAGTTGTCTTCCTTGTCCAACGTCAACAATTTTGGCATATAATATTTTGATGAGGGCTCACAATAACAAAAGATTTCTAGGATAGTATATTTATATGTGAATCTTCTCTTCCCTTATTAATTCTTTCATGAGTTAAATCATTGGCTAATGCTATGTTTGTCAACCTCTAATAAAATTTTCTACTTATACTTTTCCTTATGTGGTGTCATCACCTACCATAGGATTAGTATATGATCTTGACTTATTTCTTTCCTTTTATTATTTCCTTTCTCTTTTTCCTTTCTTCATTTGCAACATGAAAGTAAAGAAAACAAAAAACTCAAACTAAATTTTATTATATAACTTGCACACGATAATAAGGATAGATTTCTAAGCAAACTCTCAGAGAAGAAAGGATCAAACTAACTTTTATTCATCTAATGCAAAAGATCGAACTAAAATAAGTAAAGGAAAAAAGATAGTGGGATTATACGGTACCGGGGCGCCTTCCCCAAGCTTGGAGGAAGCCAAGGGGAGTGCCCATACCCGATACTCAGTTCTCCTTTGGTGGTGAAGAAGATGATGGTGGCGATGAAGTATTCTCCAATATAACCGTGAATATATCCTTCAAACCTTGAATCTCCCGAAGGGCTTGATGAATTAATTCATTGTTTTTCTTCACCTCAGCCATTATGTGTTAATTCTCCCGGCGCCACGGTTTTGTTCCTGCACCATTTTCTCTTGGCAGAGATATGTCCCAATTGGACGGTATGTGCCTACGAGGAGTATTCCTGAACCCATAATTGTGAATCAAATTGCAAAAATTGTTACTGTGTAACCTGTGTAAAGACCTCCTCCGAGGGAGTTCTTCTTGGACTTCTTGGCTTGCTTGATGGTGTGAAGATCCCATGGCTTAATGAGGATTGGGGTGAGTAGAGATGCCAGCTACTGTACCCCTCTCGGAGGCCGGAGACTGAACCCCAAAAGGATTTCCCTCCTCTTCCTCCATAGCAACCTCTCCAACTTCATCTCTCCTTAGATCCTCCTGAACCACCCTTATGTATTCTTCTCCGTTATTGAAGGGTGAGGAAGACATGATGTTGGTCTACCTGAATCTGTCAGAAAAACAGCAAGAAAAGAGAAAAGAGGATTTCTCCGCGATATGGTGATCAGCAGGTTCGGGAAGTATATATAGAGTTTTTTTCTTGGAGGACAAGCATACGGGAGAAAAACATAGTAGAGAAGGTGTCCCAGCTGGGCATAATCCACCTGGGTGCGCCAAGCAAGCCTGGCGCGCCTTGGTGTCTTGTGCCCACCAGGGGACGCTTCCTTCAAGTTTCTTTATTTCCAAAATTCTTAAATATTCCAAAACTCATAAAAAATATTTTTGCGGATTTTTTGGAGTCCGTTTACTTACCGTATCACGTACCTCCTTATTTTCAAGATTCTGGAGTGTTCTGGAAGGACTCTTTTATGTGTTCTTCCGGTTCCAAAGTTTGGATAATGTTACTTTCAACATTAATGGGTGTACCTGAGATATAATGCATTATTCATTGCCCATTGACAACCTTCGGGTTAGTACCTTCGGGATTATTTATTTTGATGGCTCCAGACCGGTAAACCTCCTCGATGACATATGGGCCTTCCCATTTTGAGAGGAGTTTTCCTGCAAAGAATCTAAAACGAGAGTTGTACAAAAGAACATATTCTCCAACTTTAAACTCACGCTTTTGGATTCTTTTGTCATGCCATCTTTTAACTTTTTCTTTGAATAATTTTGCATTTTCATAAGCTTGGGTTCTCCACTCATCTAGAGATCTAATATCAAATATCCTCTTTTCACCAGCAAGTTTGAAATCATAATTGAGCTCTTCAATGGTCCAATATGCTTTATGTTCTAACTCAAGAGGCAAATGACAAGCTTTTCCATAAACCATTTTATATGGAGACATACCCATAGGATTTTAATATGCTGTTCTATAAGCCCAAAGTGCATCATATAATTTCTTAGACCAATTCTTCCTGGATCTATTGACAGTCTTTTGCAAAATTAATTTTATTTCTCTATTGCTAAGTTCAACTTGACCACTAGACTAAGGATGACAACGTGATGCTATTCTATGATTAACATCATACATGGCAAGCATCTTACGGAAAGCACCATGAATAAAGTGTGAACCACCATCAGTCATTAAATATCTAGGCACTCCAAACCTTGGGAAAATTACTTCCTTAAGCATTTTAATAGAGGTGTTCTGATCAGCACAACTAGTTGGAATAGCTTCTACCCATTTAGTAACATAATCAATAGCGACCAAAATATGTGTATACCGATTAGAGGAAGGAAAAGGTCCCATGTAATGAAATCCCCAAACATAAAATGGTTCAACAGCAAGTGAATAATTCATAGGCATTTCTTGACGCTTACCAATATTACCTATTCTTTGACTTTCATCACAAGAGAAGACGAACTTATGGGCATCCTTGAAGAGAGTAGGCCAATAAAATCTAGATTGCAATACCTTGTGAGCAGTTCTATCTCCATAATAATGTCCTCCATAGGCCTCAGAGTGACATTTCCGTAGGATCTGTCACTGTTCATGCTCAGGTACACAACACCTAATAATACCATCTACTGCTTCTTTATAAAGATGTCGGTCATCCCAAAAGTAATGTCTTAAATCATAGAAGAATTTTTTCTTTTGTTGGTATGTAAAGCTAGGTGGTAAATATTTAGCAATAATATAATTAGCATAATCAGCATACCAAGGAGTACTATGAGAATCATTTATTGCAGCTAACTGCTCATCAGGAAAACTATCATCAACAGGTAGTGGGTCATCACACACATTTTCAAGCCTAGATAAATTATCAGCTACTTGGTTCTCAGCTCCTTTTCTATCAGTGATATGTAAATCAAACTCTTGTAACACGAGAACCCATCGAATAAGTCTAGGTTTAGCATCTTTCTTTTCCATAAGGTATTTAATAGCATCATGGTCTATGTGAACAGTTACTTTGGAATCCACAATATAAGGCCTAAATTTATCACAGGCAAACACCACTGCTAAGAATTCTTTTTCAATAGTAGCATAGTTTCTTTGAGCACTGCCTAGAGTTTTACTAGCATAATGAATAACATTCAATTTCTTATCAACTCTTTGTCCTTGCACAGCACCAACAGCATAATCACTAGCATCATACATAATTTCAAAAGGCAAGTTCCAATTAGGTGGTTGAACAATAGATGCAGATATTAAGGCTTTCTTGAGTGTTTCAAAGGCTTCCAAACAATCATCATCAAAAAAAAGGGAACATCCTTTTGCAAGAGACTAGTGAGAGGCCTAGAAATTTTAGAGAAGTATTTGATAAATCTCCTATAGAAACCATCATGACCTAGGAAACTACGAATACCTTTTATATCTTTAGGACATGGCATTTTCTCAATTGCATCAACCTTAGCTTGGTCCACTTCAATACGTCTTTCAGAAATTTTATGACCGAAGACAATGCCTTCATTAACCATAAAGTGGCACTTCTCCCAATTCAAGACAAGATTTGTTTGTTCACATCTCTTCAAAAGTCACTCAAGATTGCTTAAACAATCATCAAAAGACTTCCCATAAACAGAAAAGTCATACATGAAAACCTCAACAATCTTTTCGCAAAAGTCAGAGAATATAGAAGTCATACATCTTTGAAAGGTAGCAGGTGCATTACATAAACCAAAAGGCATATGTCTATAAGCATAGGTTCCAAAAGGACAAGTAAAAGTGGTCTTTTCTTGATCAGGTTGAGAAACAGGTATTTGTGAAAAACCAGAATATCCATCAAAGAAGCAAAAGTGCGTGTGCTTAGATAATCTTTCAAGCATTTGATCAATAAAAGGCAAAGGGTAATGATCTTTTCTTGTTGCTTTATTTAATTTTCTAAAATCAATTACCATTCTATAGCCTGTAACAATTCTTTGTGGAATATGTTCATTCTTATCATTAGGAACAACAGTAATACCTCCTTTCTTAGGGACACAATGAACAGGACTTACCCATCTACAATCAGCTATAGTACAAATTATACCTACTCCAGAAGTTTTAATATTTCCGTTCTTACCACTTCTTTCATCTTCGGATTTAACCGACGTTGGTGGTCAACAACGGGTTTAGCATTATGTTACATATTAATTTTGTGCTGACATAGAGTGAGACTAAAGCCCTTTAAATCATCAAGAGTATACACAATAGTAGCTCGATGCTTCCTTAGAACTTTCTATAATCTTTCTTCTTCATGTTCTGAAAGGTTAGCACTGATAATAATAGGATATATCTTCTTTTCATCAAGATAAGCATATTTCAAAGTGTCTGGCAGTTGTTTTAATTCAAACACAGGATCACCTTTAGGTGGAGGAGGACCTCCTAGAGTTTCAATAGGAAAATTGTGTTTAAGCAGAGGACGTTGTTCAAAGAAAATTTTATCTATTTCATTTATTTCATGCATATGTAAATCATTTTCATGGTCTAGCAAATATTTTCTAAAGGATCAGTAGGTGGAACAACAATAGAAGCAAGACCAATTAATTCATCCTTACTAGGCAATTCTTTTTCATGAAGATTTCTACTAAACTTGGAAAAATTAAACTCATGAGACTCATCACCAAAGCTAACACCGGCAATTTGTTTCTTCTAGTCTATCTTAGCATTAACTGTATTCAAGAAAGGTCTACCAAAGATGATGGGACAAAAGTCATCTTGTGGGGAACCAAGAACAAGAAAATCAGTAGGGTATTTTATTTTCCCACACAAAACTTCAACATCTCTAACAATCCCAATTGGTGATATCGTGTCTCTATTAGCAAGTTTAATAGTAACATCTATGTCTTCTATTTCTGCGGGTGCTATGTCTTTCATAATTTCTTGATATAAGGTGTATGGAAGAGCACTCACAATAGCACCTATGTCACATAAACCATGATAACAGTGATCTCCTATTTTAACTGAGACAACGGGCATGCCAACAACAGGTCTATGTTTATCCTTTTTATCTGGTTTGTCAATTCTAGGAGCTTCTTCACAGAAGTAAATAGCATGCCCATCTATCTTCTTCTAAGAGATCTTTAACCATAGCAATGCTAGGTTGTACTTTAATTTGTTCATCAGGTTTATGTGTTCTAATATAGCTTTTGTTAACCACAGTTGAAACTTCAGCATGTTCCTTTATCCTAACAGGGAAAGGTGGTTTCTCAATACAAGCAGAAGGGACAACTTGATCAACATTATAAAGTATAGTTTCTTCCTTAACTAGTCACTGGTGCGCGTCGGTCCTAAGCAAACGGTTTTTAACCCCATTCCACGACGACATTTGGAACCGTCGCCAAGTGAGTGTGGGCGATAGGGGGGTCCTTCCCACACGACCCAGAAACCGTCAGGGATAGGGAGCCTTGATGCATACAGTTGTCCCTATATAACCGTTTCCGATATCTCGAATATCCCAAACGCTTCATCCTTGCTACTCGTTTGTGCTCGCATTGCCATCGCAGTCGGAGTTTTGTGGTTCTAGCTAAAACCAGGCAGATTCCAGGCACGGGTGTTTTCCATGCAGATTCTAGGCACGGGAGTTTTACGATGCCTGGCACATCACAAACAGTTCATGATTATAAACCATATGGTGTAGACAATAAAACACATTTAGTTTTCCCGCACCGTATGTGATAGTGTCTGACATCACACACGCTTTGCAAATGGCAACTGTGTGCATGCTTGCACAAATTTCCTCTCTATGAACCGTCTCGGATTATGGTGTATATCACAAACGTTTGTGTTTTACCAACCGTGTGTGCCGTAATGACATGCACAACGTAATTTCGCCCTAATTTAATTGCTGCTATTTAAAATTGTACCTAATTTAAACTTGAAAGTAGGCTATAGCTTTATTCATATCCATTAGGTTCAAACAACCAATGCATTATTCGATTCTCTGGTACATATATTTAAGAATTACATAAGCACCAAATAAAGAATGATGTACAAGGGTTCTATACTTGTACTATTACAAATGATAAAGAAAGAGGCGACATAAAATCCAGTTGTTGAACAAGGTGAAGCGGAATGGCCCTATTGTGCTCTCCTGGATGCAGAAGGCATGCAGGACTCTAGTCCAACCCCTTGTGATGGTCGGCCGCCAATCATGTAGTTTGAGAGGTAATATTGAGTAAACTGCTTCAGGATCCACTACAAAAGAAAAAAGATTCAGATATTCTCATCTAACACAACTCATTACGGGCAGTAAAAAGAAGGCTACAGGGTTCTTACTTACCATCATGCAGTTCACTGTTGTCTTTCATATAGTGCAAAAAAATAGTTTGATTGACATCTTTTGACCCATTTTAATAACAATCTTTATCAGTTTCCTCACTTGATGCTGGTTCATGAATATCTCATTGCCCCATAGGCAGAAAGGGTCGAAGTGTGGATCTTTGGCAATGATATATGTACCTAAAAGCACCATGTTAATATTAGAAGCTAAATAACAATTGAAAAATGATGTAGTACAACACTCCATCCATCCCATTATATACATTTTATTACATGTATATCTAGACATCACCAGAACATTAAGGCAACACTCTTCCTTGTTGCCATGTAGCCTGGGATTGCATATTTAGTCATTCAGTACAATGCATGTTGCTAACCAACAATTGAAAAACGAAAAGGCATGTTAACTGCAATATCCTTAACAACAACCAAATATCGTAATTCATAGTGGTATTGTTGAAACTTTTATTGATGAAATTGAACTGCACGGCAAATAGTTGCACATATAGAGCATCACATTGTGAAGAACTGAAATAAACAAGTCATAAGGACATCTCTAGGCGATCCTTAAAAAGTTAAAGGACTAAAACCCTTAGTGGATATACATATACTCCAGCAATTTTTGGCCTTTTCTAGTCGATCCCCTAAACTTAAGGTTGTAAACTTCAATTTGATCAAGTTCAATGCAGGTTCAACCGAAAGTAGCATGTATTCAAACATAAAACATAGATAGGTTTGCAGAACCGAACATAAAACATAAATTTAAACTAAGCTAATCTACTTCCGGTCGAAGTAGAGGTCGAGTCAATCCTTCCTCGTCATGTACGGGGTGCCGCGCACCGGGTCCGGGCCAGTACCGTCCTCGGGGTCATTGGGGAAGGCACTCCTCCACTCGTCGACGTCGATCTCCTCGTCCTTGGGGCCCACCTCGACGCCCTCCGTGCCGCCGTAAATGCTGCCTTCGACCTCGTCATCAGAGGAGAGCGCGATAACCTCGCCGCCCTCCGCGCCGCCGTCCTCGCCGCCTTCGACCTCATCATGGCAGGAGAGTGCGATAACCTCACCGCCCTCCGCGCCAGCAAAGATTGCCCGCTCTGCCTCCACGAGCTCCGGGTGCTGCCGGTGGAGCTCTTACATGTAGGCCTCGTCGTCGGCCTCAGCCTCGAGGCGCTCCCACGCCTCGCGGTCCTCCCGCACCATAGCCGAGGTCACCACCCCTGGCTCCGGCGGAACGAGGTGGACCGGACGTGTGCCGAAGGGGAAATTGAGCCTAGCCGCCACGCCGTGGTAGCGGACCTGCCAGCGGTCGTACTCCATGGCCGCGAGCTCGGCCGTGTGGAAGCTACTGAGCCACCGGCGGGTGTGGGTCTCTTGATCTGTAAACTCGGCGACCCACGTCCCCCACCACCGCTGCTGGACCGCGAGGTAGGACTTCGACGGCTACCAGGTCCGAGGGAGGACGGGGAAGTCCTCGAACCGGCGTAGGGGCGCGACGGCGGGCGGATCAGGGGACCGATGGCGGCGGATCGGGCCCACGGAGGACGACAAGGACACCTCGATGGCCTCCTCACCGGCATCGGGCGAAACGGCTGTGATAAACCTCCTTTTGCCATTGGCTCCTCGAGCTTCCCGGCACACGGGCAGAGGTTGAGGATGGAGGCGCCAGCGATGGCGGCGACCTACCAATGGTTTTGAGGGTTGTGTGTGTCTGTGTGAGCTGAGGTTTTGGGGTGTGTGTGGAGGGGGGGCAAGGTTGTGTTTGAGGAAATACTATGGCAGCTCAAAATTTTACTAGGCGGGACTAACAAGGCGGGGCTACTGAAAATTTGGATCAAGGGCGAGCAGATATTTTTGAGATTGCGAGGGATGCAGAGGCGGGAGTAAAATGCCGGGGCTACTGAAAATTTGAATCAAGGGACTCAAGCAGAGCGGAAGTAACAGACATCGCACACAGTCCGCACATACTAATTGTGTGCAATCAAACATTAAAACCTTCCAGGAGGTAGATATTTTCGACATTGCGAGGGATGCAGAGGCGGGAGTTTTTGGGGAGTGAGCTAGTGTGCTTGACACGCAGGCTCTGGACTGTAGCCGACACACCTTCTCGCGTAAGCCATAGGCGTACTATACACCAACAATGCTCCAAGATATTTTGTACTACATCTCACATGGTTGGTGATAATAAACTGTGTGGGATCTACTTGATTTGAATTACAAAATGGGGTCACAGCGGCAATGGACGCTATTTGAATTGCTAACCTTTTATCTGCAGTGAACATGCAACTATATGTGTGTCATAAAAGAATTGGAATTATTCAGGGTTCGTTTGGACATTTTATACAATACACTGGTTTTCTAACCATTTCACGTGCACAATTCAAAATTAAACTACATGCACATGCTCCGGTGCATACAAATTGGTCGAAAAATCAAATCTGTGTCCTTCAGTGCATGCTTAGGTCCCATGCAAGAAATGGGAATGAATTTTTCGGGGTTCGTTTGGCCTTATTCATATATTAACTTGGTTTTCTAAGCATTTTATGTGCACAATTAATATTTGAACTACAAGCACATGCTCCAGTGCACCAAAGATGGTTGTCAAATCACATGTGTGTCCTTGGGTGAAATTCTAGGTCCCATGCAAGAGATGGGAATGAATTTCAAACACCAGGGCACTGTTGATTCCCAGCAACACGTTGAGATACCTAGTTTTTAAATTCTAGTAAATCCAAAACTCGTCTGAAATTCATGAAACTTGGCATGCTATCATGGAGCGGCATCAACATGCCGCGGTGAAAATTTTGTCCCATTTGGGGCGGGTTTGGGTATAAGCTTCTCACAAACCAGAGCTTCTCACAACAAGCATGATGGTTTCGATGGGGAACGTACCACCGTTGGGAGCGGGGCGATATCCGTTGCCTCTTATTGCTTTCAAAAAAATTCTATTGTCAACAAAGAACAACAGGAGTGCTGCGTTTAATCTTGGAATTTTTCAGGGTTCGTTTGGCCTTTTTTATACATTAACTGAGTTTTCTAGGCATTTTATGGGCATAATTCAAAATTGAACTACAAGCACATGCTCCAATGCACAAAAGTTGGCTGAAAATTCACATGTGTGTCCTTGGGTGAATTTCTAGGTCCCATGCAAGAGATGGGAATGAAATTCAAACACCAGGGCACTGTTGATTGCCGGCAAAACATTGAGATGCCTGGTTTTTAAATTCTAGTAAATCCAAAACACGTCTGAAATTCATGAAACTTGGCATGCTATCATGGAGCGACATCAACATGCCGTGGTAAAAAATTGTCCCATTTGGGGCAGGTTTGGGTATAAGCTTCTCACCAACCAGAGCTTCTTACAACAAGCATGATGGTTTCGATAGGGAACGTCCCATGTTTGGGGACGAAACAATATCCATAGCCTCCTATTGCTTTCAAATCTTTTCTCGTGTCAACATAGAACAACAGGAGTGTTGTGTCAATTTTTGGGAATTTTTTGGGGTTCTTTTGGACATTTTTATGCATTAATTGAGTTCTCTATGCATCTATGTGCATAATTCAAATTTGAACTACATGCACATGCTCTAGTGCATATATATTGGTTCAAAAATCAAATTTGTGTCCTTGGGTGCATGCTTAGGTCCAATGCAAGAAATGGGAATGAATTTCAAACACCAGGGCACCCTTGATTGCCAACAAAACATTGAGATGCCTGGTTTTTAAATTTTAGTAAATCCAAAACTCGTTTGAAATTCATGAAACTTGGCATGCTATCTTGGGCGGCATAAACATGCATGTTTTAAATTTTTGGGATTTTTCGAGGTTCGTTTGGATATTTTTATCTATTAACTGAGTTTTCTAGGCATTTTATGTGCATAATTCAAATTTGAACTACATACACATGCTCCAGTGCATATAAATTGGTTAAAAAATCACATGTGTGTCCTTGGGTGCATGCTTAGGTCCACCATGCAAGAGACGGGAATGAATTTCAAACACCAGGGCACTGTTAATTGCCGGCAAAACGTTGAGATACCTGGTTTTTAAATTCTGGTAAATCCAAAACTCGTCAGAAATTCATGAAACTTGGCATGCTATCATGGAGCGGCATCAACATGCTATGGTGAAAATTTTGTCCCATTTGAGACAGGTTTGGGTATAAGCTTCTCACAACAAGCATGATGGTTTCGATAGTGAACGTACCACCTTTGGGGATGGGACAATATCCGTTGCCTCTTATTGCTTTCAAAAAATTTCTAGTGTCAACATAGAACAACAGGAGTGTTGTGTTTAATCTTGGAATTTTTCGGGGTTCGTTTGGCCTTTTTTATACATTAACTGTGTTTTCTAGGCATTTTATGTGCATATTTCAAATTTGAACTACAAGTACATGCTCCAATGCACCAAAGTTGGTTGAAAAATCACATGTGTGTCCTAGGGTGAATTTCTAGGTCCGATGGAAGAGAGTGGAACGAAATTCAAACACCAGGGCACAGTTGATTGCCGGCAAAATGTTGAGATGCCTGGTTTTTAAATTCTAGTAAATCCAAAACTCGTCTGAAATTCATGAAACTTGCCATGCTATCATGGAGCGGCATCAACATGTCGTGGTAAAGTTTTTGTCCCATTTAGGGCAGGTTTGGGTATATGCTTCTCACAAACCAGAGCTTCTCACAACAAGCATGATGGTTTCGGTAGGGAACGCCCCAACTTTGGGGGCGAAACGGTATCCATTCCTCTTATTGCTTTCAAATTTTTCTCGTGTCAACATAGAACAACAGGAGTGTTGTGTTATTTTTGTGATTTTTCTAGGTTCGTTTGGACATTTTTATGCATTAAGTGAGTTTTCAATGCATTTATGTGCATAATTCAAATTTGATCTACATGCACATGCTCCAGTGCATATAAATTGGTTGAAAAATCAAATCTTTGTCCTTGGGTGCATGCTTAGGTCCCATGCAAGAAATGGGAATGAATATCAAACACCCTGCCACCGTCACTCGGCCGCAAATATTGAGATACCTGGTTTATTTTTATGACTTGAGCTACTGTTATGATATATAATGATGCTAGAAAAAGTGATTGGATTTATCACCGATCAAACTTATGCACTTGCTAGCATTCACACTTCATAAATTATTTTTTTATCATTTACCTACTCGAGGACGAGCAGGAATTAAGCTTGGGGATGCTAATACGTCTCCAACGTATCTATAATTTATGAAGTATTCATGCCATGTTTACAATAGTTTTATATGATTTTGGAATGATTTGATTAGAACTAACCAGGACTGACGCTATTTTCAGCAGAACTACCGTGGTGTTGTTTTTGTGCAGAAATAAAAGTTCTCGAAATGCGATGAAAATCAACGGAGAATTTTTCTGGAAAATATAAAAAATACTGGAACAAAAATCTACCGGAGGGGAGTCCCATGGGCCCCATGAGGGTGGGGGGCGCGCCCACCCCCTGGGCCGCGCCCCTATCTCGTGGCCGCCTCGGGGACCCCCTGACTTGTTCTCGACGCCATCCTCTCCTATAAATGTAGAAGCCTTCAGAAAATAACCTAGATCATAAGTTCCACCGCCGCAAGCCTCTGTAGCCATGAGAAATCAATCTAGGCCCTCTCTGGCACCCTGTCAGAGGGGGCCATTATCACCGGAGGCCATGGAGGAGGATCCCAAAGGGGCCATTATCGCCATGAAGGCCAAGGACCAGAGGGAGAACCTCTCCCCATCCAGGGGGGAGGCCATGGAGGAGGAAGCACAAGGGGGAGAACCTCTCCTCATCTCACTCAGTGGCGCCGGAGTGCCATCGGGAGGGGAATCATCGCCGCGGTGATCGTCTTCAACAACATCACCATCATCATCAACATCCTCATCTCTTTTACGCGGTCCACTCTCCCGCACCCCGTTGTAATCCCTACTTGAACATGGTGCTTTATGCCACATATTATGATCCAATGATGTGTTGCCATCCTATGATGTTTTGAGTAGATATCCTTTGTCTTTGGGTTGATTGATGATCTAGATTGGTATGAGTTCTATGTTTTATTTTTGTGCTATCCTATTGTGCCCTCCGTGTCACACAAGCATGAGGGATTCCCGCTGTAGGGTGTTGCAATACGTTCATGATTCGCTTATAGTGGGTTGCTTGAGTGAGAGAAGCATAAACCCGAGTAAGGGGGTTGTAGCGTATGGGATAAAGGGGACTTGATGCTTTAATGCTATGGTTGGGTTTTACCTTAATGATCTTTAGTAGTTGTGGATGCTTGCTAGAGTTCCAATCATAAGTGCATATGATCCAAGAAGAGAAAGTATGTTAGCTTATGCCTCTCCCTCATATGAAATTGCAATGACGACTACTGGTCTTGTTAACAATTGCCTAGGACAATTCCGCACACCGATCCATCATTATTCCGCACTCGCTATTTATAATATTTAGTAATATATTCTAACTTAATGATAAAAACACCTACTTTTATATTTTAGCTCTCCGATATCATGCAAAGTTATCCTCTTCATACCCACAACATAGTTTTATTTCTCGCTTCTAGTTGAAACCAAATGTTCGGTGTACGTAGAGTCGTATCAGTAGCAGATAGGACTTGAGAGAATATTGATCTTACCTTTAGCTCCTTGTGGGTTCGACACTCCATACTTATCACTTCCACCTTTGGGAATTGCTACGATGATTCCCTGCACTTGGGGATTATCACCACGGTACACAAAGAGGCGCCTGGGGAGCGAACGGTTGCCATAGAGGTCACACACTGACGACAAGGGCCAAGTGAACCGCATGCGTATATCGCACACACCTTGATCTGGCTGACCGTTTCTTTTGTGTTTCCTAATCACAAACAGTTCATCCGAGTGAACCGCATGGTGCATATCGCACACACCTTCATCTGGCAGCCCGTTTCTTTTGTATTGCCTAATCACAAACAGTTCATCCGAGTGAACCGTATGCTGTGTATCGCACACGCCTTCATCTGGCTGCCCGTTTCTTTTGTTTCTCCTCATCGCAAATAGTTAATTGAACTGAACCGTATGCCCTTCATCGCACAGGCAACTAAAACCTGAACTGTGTTTGATGCATCCGTCATCGCAAACATTTTATACATTTCTGACGGTTTGCAATTATTGCATCGCACACAGTTTCTTGAAGGGTCTCTGATTATATTGTCGCGTTAGTAGCATCCTGCAGTAGTGAGCACCGGTTCGTTAATTTCTTCTTTAATAGGTGGGTGATATTTAAACCACTTATCCTTAGGGAGTTCATCATGAGTAGCAAATGATTCACAAAAGGAGGCTACTATCTCAGAGTCAAGTCCATATTTAGTGCTAAACTTTTGAAAAGCATCGGTATCCATAAAAGATTTCACACAGTCATATTTAATTTTTATACCTGACTCTCTACCTTCGTCGAGTTCCCAATCTTCATAGTTGCGTTTAATTCTTTCCAAAAGATCCCACCAGATTTCAATAGTCTTCTTCATAAAGGAACCAGCATAAGAAGTATAAAGCATGGTATGATCATTACGAGAAAGCCGAGCATAAAAATTCTAGATAATAATTTCTCTTGAGAGCTCTTGATTTGGGCATGAATATAACATTTACTTAAGCCTCCCCCAATCAAGAGTGACACTTTCTCCTTCATGAGGCCAAAAATTATATATATAATTCCGATCACGATGAAGTAGATGCATAGGATATTTTTTTTGGTGGAACTCCATTTCAAAGGATTCCAATTCCATGATCCAATATCATGGCATAGCCTATATCATGCCAATGCTTTTCCCTTAAAACATAAAGGGAAAACCTTTTTCATCACTTCATCTCCGGGTAAACCTTCAAGCTTGAACAATCCACAAATTTGTTCTACATATATCAAGTGCATATCAGGATGTTCGGTTCCATCTCCTGCATAAGGATTAGCTAGTAGTTGTTCTATCATACCCGAAGGAATTTCATATTCAATATTTTCAGTAGGTGCAGTAGGTTGAGGGGTAGCTAATTGTGGTTCCAGACGAGGTGAAGATACCCCGAACAAACCCCTCAAAAGATTATTTTCCATAGTAACAAGTGACAATAAATTTCAGCACACTATATAAATGTTTCCTTACCAAATTCCACTTACGAAAGGCGCTTCACTCCCCGGCAACGGCGCCAGAAAATAGCCTTGATGACCCACAAGTATAGGGGATCAGTTGTAGCTCTTTGCGATAAGTAAGAGTGTTGAACCCAACGAGGAGCAGAAGGAAATGACAAGTAGTTTTCAGTAAGGTAGTGTCTATAGGTGCTGAAATTGTAAGTAGCAAAGTAGTTTGATAGCAAGGTAATTTGTAACGAACAAGTAACAGTAGTAGTAACAAAAGGGCAGCAAGGTAGCCCAATCCTTTCGAGGCAAAGGACAGTCCAAAACAGTCTCTTATGATAAGCAAAGCGTTCTTGAGGGTACACGGGAATTTCATCTAGTCACTTTCATCATGTTGGTTCGATTTGTGTTCGCTACTTTGATAATTTGATATGTGGGTGGACAGGTGCTTTGGTGCTGTTCTTACTTGAACAAACCTCCTACTTATGATTAACCCTCCCGCAAGCATCCGCAACTGCGAGAAAAGTATTAAGAATAAATTCTAACCATAGCATTGAACTGTTGGATCCAATCGGCCCCTTACGGAAAAGCGCATAAACTGGGGTTTAAGTTTCTGTCACTCTCGCAACCCAGCATCTAATTGATACTCCACAATGCATTCCCTTAGACCCAAATATGGTGAAGTGTCATGTAGTCGACGTTCACATGACACCACTAAGGAAATCACAACATACATACTATCAATATATCGAACACATATCAAGTTCACATGATTACGTGCAACATGATTTCTCCCGTGACCTCAAGAACAAAAGTAACTACTCACAAATGATAAACATGCTCATGATCAGAGGAGTATTAAATAACATATTGGATCTGAACATATAATCTTCCACCAAATGAACTACAAGATGTAATCAACAGTACTAGTCACCCACAAGCACCAATCTATAGTTCCGGTAACAAGATTGAACAAAAGAGATGAACTAGGGTTTGAGATGAGATGGTGCTGTTGAAGATGTTGATGGAGATTGCCCTCCCCAAGATGGGAGAGTTGTTGGTGATGATGAGGACGATGATGAGGGAAGTTCCCCCAGCGGAATCGCTCCACCGGAGGGCAAATGTGCTCCTGCCCAAGTTCCGCCTCGAGGCGGTGGCACTTCGTCCCGAAAGTCCTCCTCTTATCTTTTTCTAGGTCAAAATGACCTATATACCAGAAGATGGGCACCGGAGGTGGGCGTGGGTGAGCATAACCCACCAGGGCGCGCCTGGGCTCCCTGGCGCGCCAGGTGGGTTGTGCCCACCTAGTGTGCCCCCTCTGGTAGTTATTTGCACCAATAATTATTAAATATTCCATAAAAAATCTACGTGAAGTTTCAGCTCATTTGGAGTTGTGCAGAATAGGTAGCTTGAAGTAGCTTTTCCAGGTCGAGATTTCCAGCTGCCGGAATTCTCCCTCTTGGTGTGTTCCTTGAAAATTATGAGAGAAAAGAGCATTATAATTACTCCAAAAAGCATGATTATGGATACAAACATCATATATAACAGTAAGAAAACCTGATGCAAATGGACGTATCAATATCGCACACACCTTCATTTGGCTGTTCGTTTCTGTTGTTCTGCCTCATCACAAACAATTTATCCGAGTGAATTGTATGCCGTATATCGCACACGCCTTCATCTGGCTGCCCATTTCTGTCGTTATGCCTCATCACAAACAGTTCATTGAACTGAACCGTATGCCCTGCATCGCACATGCAACTAAAATCTAAACCGTGTTTGATGTATACTTCATTGCGAACGGTATGCATCTTTTTTGACGTTTTTACATCACCATTTGCGATTACTGCATCCCATACAGTTTTGTCGAAGGGTCTCTCATCACAGTGTCGCGTTAGTAGTATCCTGCAGTAGTGTCCCCTGATTATGTATCTTGATTGCTTGAAGCTTTGCAAATTTTTAGTTATGCACACGTTGACGCCACGCGCGTCATTCCTGACGAACAAGGACCTGATGAAGTTATACAATGAGGATATGCTTGTCAAGGGAAAGATTTATCTAGAAACTTACAAATTTGGGAGGCTGCCGATTAGTGCACCAGAGTTTTTAAGATCATAGTTTTTTTTAAATTGCAGTCATTATAAATTTGAACTTTCTGGTATTGACATGTGTACTTCTTTCTCCTTTTATCTTTTTGTAGTGGAAGGCGTCGAGCGATATTGTGTACAACCGTCCTGCTGAAGTGTTGTGTGGCAGCTCCGATGCGGGGCCTAGCAGTCATGCTAGGTTCTATGAGCCTATCTGTAGCTAGCTTCCTGCCTGTGATGATGAGCCACCTCCTAATCGTGGTTTTATGGCTCGTCGGATATTTGATAATAGAAGTTCTTCTGAACAGATATTTGTTGGCGGCAAAAAGTAGGAGGAGATTGATGAGGTTCTTGTGAAGGTTTTGAAGTTAACTAAAGATTTGCCAACCTCTGGTGATAGGTTGAGGACAGTTGCTGGTTTTTCCCCTGCTGGCCATGGCCCCCCTGAAGAAGATATTGTTGTTGCTCACAATTTTGATTGTGGCGTGGTTGAGACCTTGAAGATTGCAGTGAGGATTATTCGTTCTTCGTATGCTCAGTTGAAACATTCATAGGAAGAAAAATGCGCTCGGTCTGAGAAGGATGTTGAGCACATTTTGGATGAAATGATCTGACATGATGCTCGCGCCAGCGCTGATAATGTGCGTTGTCCATTTTTTGTCCTTTTTAACATCTTTCGTGTATTATGTGGACTGCCCCTCACTCTTTGTTTCTTGTCATAGGCTGGAGTGGAATCTTCTGGTGTTCATGGATCTATGGACGATGGAATTGGTCAGGTATAAGTAGTTCTCCCAGGACTATTCTGCCATGTGCTTCTCTTCTTGAACCTATATTTTTTTAGTTTCCTTTTTATTGTATTTTTTGTGTAACTCACGATTGTAAAATGTGTACTGCTCGTGTGTAGTTGAAGTTTTTTTCCTTTTTTGTCGTTATCATATTTTTTTTGGTTTGTTCCGTACACTGGAGTTGCTTCTTGTGATGTGCACAAATATTCCTATGATGGCTCTGAGAAGGATGAGGACTTGGCTGATATGTCGTCTCCTCCGGATGTTGTAGCTGATAAGGTTTAGTGTAATTACTTTATTTGTTAGTGGGTTGTAATCTAATTTTTTGTTGTTGTTATAAGCTTGACGTACGATGTTCTATTCACTCACATGCATTTCTTTTACATTTGTGAGCTGCAGTTTTACATGTGTGAGCTTCAGTCTTTGACTGAAGTGAACTGTAGTTCTTTTTTGCATATGTGGGCTGCAATCTATTACATATGTGAGCTTCAGTCTTTGACAGAAGTGAACTGCAGTTCTTTTACATATGTGGGGTGCATAGTTTTACATGTGTGAGCTTCGGTCTTTGACGGAAATGAATTGTTGTTCTTATATATATGTGGGCTGCAATCTTTTACATAAGTGAATTGCATGCCGTTGTGTTAATTATCCCCTTTCTAATTTATGTCATTGTGCCCTTTTTAAACATTTTGCAGCCTGGAGATGAGAATGTAGAAGATCGCCAATCGGTTGGCGTTGTTGATGTTGATGTGAACCAGTGTGATTACGCTGTTGCTGGTGGTGACAGTGTGAATGCTTTTGTATTAGTTGCTGTTGACAGTGCAGAACCTTCTGTAGCTCAAGAATCCCACCATGCTGTTGCCCCTAGTCAGCATCAAGATGCTGATGTTGACATTGAAAAGTCGCTGGAGAATGACGTTCCTGCTAGTAGTGTTGTTGGTTCTCCTGTTTGTCTGGCGTCCAACGATGTTCCTGATGTATTCGGAGTGGAGCCTCATGTAGCTGAACTATCTAAGGATGTTGTGGTTGACCGGAGTGTTGAAAATCCAGACAATGCTTAAGTTCCTACAGTAGGGCAGTCCAGTGAGGTTGTGGTGGTTTCGTCACAACCTAGCCGAGAAAATGTTTTGGTTAGCTCTGAAGAACAACAACATGATAACTCTGACACTAAAGGCAAGTGTTTTGTTTCGAACAGTGAAGTTAAAGTTTTTCTCATTCATTTTTTAATTACTATTGGTAGCTGCATCTGATGTTTAATGATAAGTGAACTTATTTTTTGTTGGTGATTTTCAAAATAGTTGTTAGCTAGCACATTTTCCTTATCTTACTATTGAACTTCATAATTTGGATAAGTGAAGTTCAACTTTTATTTTGTTTCTTATTATTACTATTTTTCAGTTGACAAACTTCCTGTTGTGACACCCTCGAGCATTGATCCAACTCTTCACGAAATATACAATGAGTTGTACACTACTGTTACCAGGGCTTGGAAGGACAAAAATAAGAAGTATGGCTTTTTATAAATTGTTTGGTTAATATGTATTTTCTAATTGCAGTCTTTGCCCTTTTTCATTCTTGTTATTTTTTTAGTATCTTATGTTTCAATTTTTAAAAAAAAATTAGGGACATGATTGCTTTTGAAACTGAGTTGGCCGATATTACCATCGGCGAAGTTGGTGAATATTTTTGGGATAAAGGGATGCTCACAACATGCCTTGTAGATCTCGGGGTTTCTTTGCTTATAGATAAGTTTAAGGGATCTCCGACGATGGTTGTCCAGTATCATATTTGTGTAAGCATGCAGAACTTTCTGTTTGTTAGTTGATTCTATTTTTTGTTTGTGTGTGATGACCTCTTTGCTTCAACATTGTTTTTGTTTGGTTTTGTTTTGGCAGACAAGTATTTGGAATGGTGGTAGTGTAGGCAGGAGTGTGAAATTGATGTTCTCTTCAAAAGCTGAGGAACGTGTCGATCAAAAAGATGTGCTGAGTATGGTTTTTATGTGTACAAAACCATTTTGTATGTCTTGGTTTTATAGTGTTCTGTTTCTTGTTCTTGTAATACTTTTATTTATTTTTACTTCCAACAGGTCCTGTTTGCAACATTTGATCCACCAGATACGAAGGATGGCGTTGGCCGTTATTGTGTAGTTGCCTTGAATGTGAAGGAAAGGCGGTTTGAATTTGTTGACTCGCTCAATAAACCTAGTAGCTCCGAAGCGAACAGGGTTTTTAGGAGGATGGTTAAAAATATCAAGCGTGCATGGAAAGAAGGTAGCTCAAGTTCTGATGAGCCGCTAAATCCTCCTACACTTTGTGATGCGCCAAGACCGACACGCGAGATGTCTTCTGTTTATTCACCATCGTTGCCATGTCATTCGCTTGCATCTTGCACTTTGCCTTGTCATCATGTGCATTTCATCCGCATGTTTTTCAAAACTTGCATCCCTCCGTAATTGCCGAGTCTCCGAGTTTACTTCTTGTCCATTCCGTCTCCGAACACACTTGCACGTGCCCGCGGCACCTTCGAAATATTATTTTATAAGTGGGAATAAAACGTTCTCGGAATGGGTTCAAAGTTGTCGTGCGGCCTAGCTATATTGTAGGTAGACCGCCTGCCAAATCTCCTCGCATTCGGAGTACGTTTGATACCGCAACAGATAACTATAGCGGCAATATAGCCGGTCAAACCGCTGGACGTTTTCGATATGTGAAAACCCATGTCGGGCCGCTCTTCCCTTCTCTTCTCTCAGCCCAATGCACTCCTACACAGCCCACTAATTTGACCTAGGCCCGGCCTACCCCCCTCCGTCCGGTGGAGTCCGATCGAGATCGGAGGGCTCCAAACCCCCCCAAACCCTCCAAACCTACCCCCTGCCTATTTAAGCCACCCTACCCTTCCACATATGGCCACGCTACTCCCCTAGCCCCCTCCCTCGGATCCAGCACCATCTCCACCTCCCAGCCGCCACCCCTCCTTGTTTTCCGCCCCCGCCAAGCCCGTTGCCGCCACTTGGCAAGCCGCCAGCGGCCAGCCGGCACCAGCGCTGCCCACGCCAGCCGACCCCCTCGTGCCACCTGCCATCTCCGCGCATCTCTTCACTAAGGCCCGCGAAGCCCATCACGGGCCCGTGTGAGCCCGCAGCCACCGGTACGGCCAAGCCGCTCGCCCCCGTCCGTGCTCAACGAGCGCTCCCCGCCGCCTCACCATCCTGTCGGCCAGCGACCTTGCTGGAGCCGAACCCCGCGCCTCCGCCAGACTCCGAGGCCAGATCCCTCGCCCCTACCCTCCATCTCTCTCGCTCTCTGATTTCCTCTCTCCATCTCGCGATCTCTCCCTCTCTCTGTATCTTCACATGAGCACCATGGCCGGCCCGATCTCCACGTCCGCGCCACCCCAAGTCGCCTTATCGTCGGTAATGGATCCCCCACGTCAAGCTCCGCCGGAATCTGGCCGGCACCTGCCGGATCGGGCCGCCCCTACCATGGCTTGCTTCTTCCTCCTCTAGTAACCTGGACAGTCATGTCCAGTCCCGCCCCGGATCCAAACGATCCCGCAAACCAAAAGGATCTGCTGAATCTCCCCGTCCCGACTTCGCTGGGTACAAAAATGACCAAGTCTTTTCTATTATCAGCATCATGTTTGCATATTGTCATGCTTGTGTATCGGTAACCGTGCATCGGATCAAAATGATTTATATTTGCAAAATGTTCTAATCTCTATTCTCTACATGATGGTTCCATTTGCATTCATGTTATGATTCATATTCATGTCATAACCTTCATGGCAAAAGTGCATCCTGATGTTACTGTTGAAAATTGTTATCACTTGCACTTTTGTTATTTTTGTGTGATTTAGCACATATGTAATATGAGCATCTTGGCAACATGTGTTTGGTGCAAATTTATGTCTTCTTGCTGCTAGTGTTTAAATAATGCCATGATATATACTGTGGTGAGCTGCTAGTGTAATTCGAGGTTATCACCTCATTCAAGTCTTTGAATCCTTTCGATGCATCATATCTTCCTCAATCGTTCTCAACTGTGTTCCTTTTGAGTGGGCCCATAACCCACATGTTTATCCCCAGCATCTTGCCTGGCTCTTCTAAGTTTTCTGGAGTTAATTTCAATTCTTTCCAAGTTCGACGTCAGGATGAGTCCTCGCCGGTCAATTCTCTTCTTCGGGTTTTCCCTTCAATTCCTTTTCTTTTTTAACCCAATCATCCTCTTTCTCTTCCATTTCGTTCCTAAGATCACGGGACGAGATCTTCTGTTAGTGGGGGAGCGTTGTAACGCCCCGAGACCGATGCGCCAGATGTATTCCATTTATTCGCCGCCGTTCCATGTCATTCGCTTGCGCGTTGCACTTCGCCTTGTCATCATGTGCAATTTAGCTACATGTTTTTCAAAGCTTGCATCCGTCTGTAGTTGCCGAGTATCCAAGTTCTCTTCATTGTCCGTTCCGTGTCCGAACACACTTGCATGCGCCCGCGGCACCTCCAGAATATTATCTTATAAGTGGGAATAAAACGTTGTCGGAATGGGTTGAAACTTGGCGTGCGGCCTAGTTATATTGTAGGTAGTCCGCTTGCCAAATCTCATCGCATTCAGAGTCCATTGGATACCGCAATGGATAACTATAGCGGCAATATAGCCTCTCAAACTGTTGGACGTTTTCGACATCTGAAAACCCATGCAGGGGCGCTCTTCCCTTCTCTTCTCTCAGCCCAATGCTCTCCTACATAGCCCACTAATTCCACCTAGGCCTAGCCTACTCCCCTCCGTCCGGTGCCGTACGATCGAGATCGGAGGGCTTCGAAACCCCCCAAACCCTCTAAACCTAAACCCTGCCTATTTAAGCCACCCTACCCTTCCCCATATGGAAACGCTACTCCCCTAGCCCCCTCCCTCGGATCCAGCACCATCTCCACCTCCCAACCGCCGCCCCTCCTCGTTTCCGCCCCTGCCAAGCCAGCCTCCACCACATGGTGAGCCGCCAGCGGCCAGCCGCCACCGGTGCTGCCCGCGCTAGCCAACCCCCTCGCGCCACCTGCCCTCCCCACGCCCAATTTCACCGCGGCCCGCAGAGCCCATTGCGGGCCCGTGCGTGCCCGCAAGCGCCCGCGAGCCCGCTGCTCGCCCCCATCCCTACTCACCGAGCTCGCCCCGCTGCCTCGCCATCCCAAAAGCCGGCGACCTCACTGGAGCCGGACCCCGTGCCTCCACCGGACTCCCAGGCCGGATCCCTCGCCTTGCCCTCCGTCTCTCTCGATCTCTGCTTTCATCTCTCAATCTCACAGGAGCACCAAGGCCGCCCCGATCTCCATGTCCGCGTTGCCCCAAGTCACGTCGTCGTCGGGAATGGATCCCCCACGTCAAGCTCCGCCGGAATCCGACCGGACCCTGCCGGATCGGGCTGCCCCCTCGGCCCCACCTCGTCGGAACCGCCACTGCCATGGCCTGCTTCTTCCTCCTCCGGCGACCTGGACAGCCGCATCCAGTCCCGCCCCAGATCCGAACCATCCTGCAAACCAAACGGATCTGTTGAACCTCCCCGTCCCATTTCGCTGGGTACAAAAACGACCAAGTATTTTCTGGTAACAACATCATGTTTGCATCTTGTCATGCTTGTATATCGGTAAATGTGCATTAGATCAAAATGATTTTTATATGTAAAATATTATACTCTATGTGCTTTACACGATGGTGCCATTTACATTCATGTTACGATTCATTTTAGTGTCATAATCTTCATGGAAAAAGTGCATCCTGATGTTACTACTGAAAACTGTTATAACTTGCTCCGTTGTTATTTTTGTGTGATTTAATGCATATGTCATATGAGCATCTTGTCAACATGTGTTTGGTGCATATTTATGCCTTCTTGCTGCTAATAATTAAATAATGCCATGATATATACTGTGGTGACTGCTACAATCTTGCAAACATGCCTAGTCAATGTTGCAAACATGCCTAGTCAATGTGGCTGTCTGTTATAAAACTTGTCAACTTTGCATGATGTTTGCCACTAATCCTTTGCTCATAAGCACATGATTTATTCATGTGATTTGGTCTATGTGATGTCTACTTTGATGCCATTCCCTTGGTTGCCATGTATAGTTGTGTAGCATGTCTCTTTCTTGCTCTCAAGTTGCCATCATGATAAAATTGTCATCCTATTAACAACATATTCCATATTGCAAAGCTCATAGTAATTAAACTATACATCCTATAAATTGTGCCAATGGACTGATTGGAAGTATGCCATGTCTGCCTTATGCTCATGCCTTTTTAATAAATATTAAAATTTGTAGGCTTGCTGTTATGTGCCTCCAAATTCAGCATCACAATATTACTGTTTTGCATCCCCAGATTTCATCAAGTCTGAGAATCAGCATGTTTCACAGTTGCATATTTTCTTGATGATTCCCGTGAACTTGTTGCTCCTATGTATATGCCATGTTGTATTATTTCAGATCCATGATATGTACTAGCATGCTATGCCACTTGATTCCATGTTCTTGCATTGTAGCACATTTATTTCTTGCCTCGGACGTGCCATCATATTAACTCTACTCATGTATATGCCTAGTTTTTCACTAAGTCCTAATCTGTAACAGAACTTTGCATTTTGCATGGATCAATTAACCATGATGCTTATGAACCTGAATAGTAAAGATGTATTGAAGTATGTTATCTCTACTTTAAGAGCATATCAAGTTTGTGCTCATATGGTTCCTATAGCATGTTGATTTGATGCTTGCAATATGCCTAGTTGTTGTTTTGGGCAGATTGTCGTTTAAACTTGATTTGAGTGTATGTGTTGAACCGTTGCTCCGTTTTGATCATGTTTTATATAAAAATACTTAGAATTTCATATAGTTTCATAATATATTGATGCATCCATGTTTCGAGTGCTTGTGGTTGATGTTTACATGAATTTTGCATCAATGTCGTGTTTAACTTGTTTAGCTCATATCTTTTAGACCGTAGCTTCGAATTAAATGAACTTTATATCTAACTTGACTGGAAAAACATGTATATCATCATGGTGCACTTTAACTTTCTATTTAACAACTTTAACAAAATGTTTTGTTCAGAACAGTACCAAATATAAATTTACATATGGGGATTGTTATATGTTGTTTCTAGCCTCATTTAAATTGCTTTGATGTGGGGTTGTTTCATGCATGTTCCCTAGCCATGAGTAACAATATTTAGCCTTGTAATGCATCATAATTGGCTGTGCGTCATGCCTTGTTCATGCGTTTTTCGTTTGCCATGTTGTTTGCTTCTTTTCGGTTGTGCTTCTTCTCGATAGTTCCCGGTACCGTTGCGATTGTGAGGTCGTTCGACTATGCCCGTTCGTCTGCTTCATGGACTCGGTCTTCTTCCTAGCGGGATTCCAGGCAAGATAACCATTACCCTGGATACCAGTACTATCTTTCCTTTGCTAGTTGTCTCTATGCTATCGCTATGTCGCGCTACCTACCACTTATTTTTCAAGCCTCACAAATTGCCATGATCAGCCTCTAACCTTGTCCACCATCCTAGTAAACCGTTGTTTGGCTATGCTACTGCTTTGCCCAGCCTCTCTTATAGCGTTGCTAGTTGTAGGTGTAGTTGCAGGTTGTTCCATGTTGGTACATGGATATCATGGGATATCACAATATCCCTTATTTAATTAATGCATCTATATACTTGGTAAAGGGTGGAAGGCTTGGCCTTCTTCTTGGTGTTTTGTTCCACTCTTGCCGCCTTAGTTTCTGTCATACCGGTGTTATATTCCTTGATTTTGCATTCCTAACACGGTCGGGGGTTATGGGCCCCCCTTGACAGTTCGCTTTGAATAAAACTCTTCTGGCAAGGCCCAACTTTGGTTTTGCCATTTGCCATATAACAACTAAAACTTGCATAGGACTTACCGGTACCCGAGGATAATTAATCAACAACCCCGGGCCAGTTCTCCTCATAATTGTTGGTCCAAACTAGGCGATGTCCAGCGCCCCCTGGCAACCAGGGTCTTAGCCAACCCGACGTCGGGCCCATCCGGTGTGCCCTCAGAACGAGAAACATGCGACTCCTATCAGGATTGTCGGTACATCGGGCGGTCTTGCTGGTTTTGAATTACCATTGTCGAAATGTCTTGTGAACCGGGATTCTGAGCTTGATTGGGTTGTCCCAGAATGAAGGACTTTTTTTGCAGATCGTGAGAGTTTGTGATGGACTAAGTTGGGACACCCCTGCAGGGTTTAATCTTTCCGGAAGCCGTGCCTGCGGTTATGTGGTAGATTGGAATTTTTAATATCTGGTTGTAGAGAACTTGACACTAGATCTGAATTAAAATACACCAACCGCGTGCATAACCGTGATCATGTCTTTTCGAGTGACTTCGAGAAAAGAACATGGTTGGGTTACGTTTGATTCATAAGTAGTTCGGGACCACTTCTTGATCATTACTAGTTGTGACCGTTATGCGTAGTTTCTCTTCTTATTCTTGTATTCGTAAGTTGGCCACCATACAGATGCTTAGTGCTGCTGCAACCTCACCACTTATCCATTCCATACCCATTAAGCTTTGCTAGTCTTGACACCCATGGTAATGGGGTTGTTGAGTCCTCGTGGCTCACAGATTACAACAACAAGAGTTGCAGGTACAGGTAATGCGACGATTCGACACGGGAGCGATGTTTGCTTGTTTTGGAGTTCCTATTCTGCTTCTTTTCGATCAGGGGATAGTTTCCTGGTCGGCAGCCTAGGCCAGCAGGGTGGATGTCGTTTGAGTTTTTCATTTGTGTTTCATCCGTAGTCGGATGTTGCTCTTCTGTATGATGTTTGATGTATTTGTGAGGCAAGTGTATGCCCTTGTCTGTATCCCCATCTATTATATAATGGTACGATGTAATGATATTCACCTTGCAAAAGTGTCTTCAATATGCGCTTCTATCCTTAGTGGGACCCTTGAGTTCCTCAAGGATAGGATCGCATATTGGGCATGACACACTTGATGTCTTTGGGTCGAAACATGTGGTTGTCCTAATTCAGCCAAATGGGTATGATCCTTGTAGTCCCACTCCACCATACTCCTCAATGGTTCTTTTATATTTTTTATGTGAAACTGATGTTTTTTGTTCTTTTTTGCAGGCATGATTGTGGATTCTATATGTTTCAATTCTTGCAGACTTGGGATGGTGTTCAAGTTGCTTAGTTTTGGGTGGAGCACATTGGCTACATCAGAAAGGCCATGCTCTATAGCTGGCTCACATCGATAAAGTGTTCCCTTATCATCACTTGTAATATTTGCAGATAAAGGTTGTGTTAGTGAACTACTTTATTTTCCTTATTTATTTTGTGTACTACTTGCTTCCGCTTCTTAAGGTTTTATTTATTAGTGTGCTAGTGAAATGCGTGTTTGATAGTGGAGGGCTACGTATTGCTGTGTAAGTGAGCTGCATTGTTGTAGACAAGTGAGCTGCATTATTCGAGGCAAGTGAGCAGCATTCTTCTAGAGAAGTAGGCTGCATTGTTCTAGAGAAGTGGGCTGCATTATTCTAAATAAGATAACTTCATCATGTTCTTTAGTGAACTGCATATATTTATATTATTGAGCTGCATTTAATGTTTTTGGTTTTTGTATTTGGGTTGAGTGTTCCCATGGTTTTTCTCCTCGTTATGAGGTTTTGATGGGGATCTTCATGGAGGATGTACATTGCTGTTTGAGTCTCAGGATTCTGAGGTAGTTATGGAAGATTGTGCCATTGAAATCTCTCTAGATACTTCTGGTTCTTTGGCTGGAGATGGCTTGAACATGGATGTGGCATCTGGACGAGATGGTGGAAAGGTTGCCCGACCTGGCCCTCCGCATGAGGTAGTTGATCGTGATGATGATTTTGTTACGCCGGTGCCACGTGTCGCTAGGACTAGGAGTGCAACAATCAATCGTCTTCCCGTTGATGAGGCTCAAGTATTTTCGAACCAGAGGGCAGGTGAGAGGGTTGTTAAGATAAATTGAGGCCTCCGAGGTTAAAATATATTGATGAGGCAAGGAAAATAAAGGATCTTGTTCTTAGCCAAGATTTGTAACCAAATTCAGCGAGTAAGTTTTATGTGTGTGCCCTTCATCCTTTTTGTATGTTTTGTTTTTGACTTTATGTTTTGATCCCATCTGCGTATCTTTACTGTAGTAACATGTTCTTGATGGTGAATAATGCTTTTTTTGATGTTGAAATAGTCAAAGTTGACTATATCTATAATACATTTGGCAAAGGAGCTTGCATGGACTGGAAGCAAGATCCTGAAATGAGTTTAGTTTATCGTTCTAGTGAACGAGTGCTACTTTTACCTTTATTTATCACATTAAATGTGTCTGCTGTCATGTTTTTTTTGCTTTGGTGCATTTTTTCCTTCTACTGAATTTTTTATGTCCATGCGTGCATGCATGTTTATTCTTGTTTTCATGTCCCATTTGTTCTTTTTCTATGTAGTATGTTCTTCAAATGGAAGTCAATGTGAAGAAAAATGAGGAAGGATACCATAGCCCATTTGTTAAGGAGTTCAAGGTTTTTGTTGGCGATGAAAACCTATTGGACGCAAAACTGGTAAGGCCATTGTTTCCATCACTTATTTCTTCTTTGTTGCATTTCTTTTATAGTTATTTGAAGCGGTGGTCCTAATGCTATGTGTCGAATCAACTTTCATTTCATTTGTTTTCTATGCGATAGATTATGATGCCGCGCTCCAAGGATGGTCATTCCGCCCTATACGTGATGAACCGGCATTGCCAAACCATTGATATCCATGACACCAGGAAGTACACTGGCCATCCTGATTTCACGACAAAGTGGCGCAGGACTGACTACCACTCAGATTGCACTAAAGTGGGATGTCATATTTTTTAGCCAACTGCAAAGCTTTTGTATTTCTCCTACTTCATATTTTTTTAAACCGCACAGTGACTACATTGTTAGTACACATAGCACCACACTTGTTAATATAGTGCATTACAACATTTGCGACACATTACTGCATTTCTTCCACAGCCAAATATGTGTAAAAGAGTGATAAAATGAAATGACCTCACATGCATTTAAAAGAGGGACTATCTAGACATTGTGAAGAACTTGAATTTTTCATCGTCTGATAGTTATTGATCTGTGACATGTGTTTTTTAATTTGTGTTACCTTTTCGCCTTTTGCCAGATGAGTAGGATGACTCAACTATTGAAGACGGTTTATGGTGAAAAGTTGTATACCTCTATGAATCACCCTGACTGGGTTAGAGAAGCCCTCTTACCCGGCCGTGCCAGTGCAGGGGCCAAATAAGTGTGGAATCTACGTTCTGAGGTAGACGCAGGTGTATGATGATGTGCGTTTAGTCGACAGAATGGTGAAATCCAATGTAATACTTTCTCTATTTCTCCTTTTTTCATTACTGTTTTATTTTTTAATGTTTTCACATTTCATTCTTACGGCAACCTTTTTAATCACTGACCTGCATTTTTTAATTTTTCAGCCTGCTGTTGAAGATTGGAAGGCAGAGTACATTTTCCATCTGCTGTCCAATCCTTTGAACATGTTGTATTATGAAGACATGTCACCTGAGCTAAGAGATATGATTGCATGCCTTGGGCTTACTCCCTGTCATAGTCGCAGTCACAGTCGTGTACGTAGTAACAGTCATTGGCATATTCTGGTTAAGGCCCTATGTTTGGACAAGAGCTAGGTTTATAGTTTGTACTGTGTGCTGTCTAAGGTACATAATGTGTATGAAAGGCTACTTTTCTGTCTTGTGTAGCATCTACTTTTGCAGTTTCTACATGGTTGAAACTGCGTGTGTTTTATTTTATATAAATGATATATATATCTCTCTGTGTGTGTGTGTGAACCCTGGGCTTTTGTTTTACGTTTGTTTTTGCTTTTTTTCTCTGGTACTGTTGTAGGTCTTTCTATTTTCACCCTTTTTATCTGTGCAAAAACTTTTGCAGAATGGCACTGCATTCATGTGAATAACTGAACTGCAGCATGGCTAAGTTCTTTCCCAGCACAACTTTTTTCTTTCCATTTCCTTTTTTATCTGGCTCTGGGGTTGCGTGCATGTTTGGGGTTGAAAACATAATAGCCGCACTGCGCCTGTCAACCAAGTGCACCGTGTGTGTTAGCGCGAGGCCGAGCAGGGGGGTCGTGACCCACCCCTTCCCCTCCCCCCTGCGAGGGCAATCCTGGAACGAGCCGGATAGGCGATGAGGCGGTGTGCCGTGGCGTTGCATACGGGGCGAGTCCGTCACACCCCATCTCCCCACTATCTATCTTAGGGGTGTGGCTCTGGGGTTGCATGCGTGTTTGGGGTTGGAAACAGAATAGCTGCACTGCACCTGTCAACGAAGTGCACTGCGTACGTTAGCGTGAGGCTGAGCAGGGGGAGGGGGTCGTGACCGCCCTCCCTCCTGTGAGGCCGAGTCTGGAACGAGCTAGAGCAGGCGACGACGGGGCGTCCCACACCGTCGCATGCGGAGGTGAGTCCGTCACACCCCGTCGCCCCACAATCTATCTTAGGGGTGTGGCTCTAGGGTTGCATGCGTGTTTGGTGTTGGAAACAGAATAGCCGCAGTGCGCCTATCAACCAAGCGCACTGTGTGCGTTACCGCGAGGCCGAGTAGGGGGTAGGGGGTTCGTGACCCCCCTCCCCTCTGCGAGGCCGAGCCTGGAACAAGCCGGAGCAGACGGCAACATAGCATGCTGCCGCATCGCATGCGGAGGCGAGTCCGTCACACCCCGTCACCCCACTATCTATCTTAGGGCTGGGGCTCTACGGTTGCGTGTGTGTTTGGGTTGGAAACAGAATAGTCGCACTGCGCCTGTCAACCAAGAGCACTACATGCATTAACGCGAGGACGAGCAGAGGGAGGGGGCTCGTGACCCCCTCCCCTCCCCCCTCTGAGGCCGAGCCTGGAATGAGTCGGAGTAGGCGACGATGAGTTGTGTCGCGACGTCGCATGCGGAGGCGAGTCCTACACACCCCGTTGCCCCACTATCTGTCTTAGGGGTGTGGCTTTGGGGTTGCGTGCATGTTAGGAGTTGGAAAGAGAATAGTCGCACTGCTCCTGTCAACCAAGCGCACTACGTGCGTTAGCGCGAGGCCGAGCAGGGGGGAAGGACGGGTCGTGACCCCCCTCCCCTCCCCCCTGCAAGGCCGAGCCTGGAATGAGAAGAAGCAGGCGATGACGCGGCCTGCCGCGGCATCGCATGCGGAGGCGAGTCCGTCACACCCCATCGCCCCACTATCTACCTTATAGGTGTGGCTCTAGGGTTGCGTACGTGTTTGGGGTCGGAAACAGAATAGCCGCGTTGCTCCTATCAACGAAGCGCACATCATGCATTAGTGTGAGGCCGAGCAGGGGGGAGGGGGTCGTGATCCCCCTCCCCCCTGCGATGCCGATCCTGGAATGAGCCGGAGCAGGCGACGACGCGGCGTGCCGCGACGTCGTATGCGGAGGCGAGTCCATCATACTCCATCGCCCCACTATCTATCTTAGGAGTGCGGCTCTGGAATAATTGACGAAGTTTCTAGTCACTTATGAAATGCAGGGAACCACACTGTTTTTTTAGAACGACCTGAAATGAAATGAACTAAACTGCCACCTTCGGTTTAGTGAACTGCATACTCTGGCATAATTGTACTGCAGTTCCGTCATACAAATTTGCTGCATCTTGTTTTGCTGGTGAACTGCAATTTCTTTTGGTGAACTGAATTATTTATGTTATGGTTATTTTAAAGTGTTCCTGCAGTATTTAGTATTGGAAGTTGCTACCTCTTGACCTTGCGTTGGTTTTTCCCTTGAAGAGGAAAGGGTGATGCAACAAAGTAGCGTAAGTATTTCCCTCAGTTTTGAGAACCAAGCCACCGAATACCTGCACAAACAAACACCAACCTTGCACCCAATGCGATAAAGGGGTTGTCAATCCCTTCATGCTTATTTGCAACGTGAGATCTGATAGAGATGGATAAACGGTAAAGTAATGTTTTTAGTATGTTTGGTTTATGGAACGGAAAGTAAAAGATTGCAAAGAAACTAAATAGGAAACTAGAATTGTAGATCGGAAACTTATATGATGGAAAATAGACCCGGGGGCCATAGGTTTCACTAGAGGCTTCTCTCAAGATAGAAAATATTACGGTGGGTGAACAAATTACTACCGAGCAATTGATAGAAAAGCGCAAAGTTATGACGATATCTAAGGCAATGATCATGAATATAGGCATCACGTCCGTGTCAAGTAGACCGAAACGATTCTGCATTTACTACTATTACTCCACACATCGACTGCTATCCAGCATGCATCTAGAGTATTAAGTTCATAAAGAACGGAGTAATGCATTAAGCAAGATGAAATGATGTAGAGGAATTAACTCAAGCATTATGTGAAAACCCCATCTTTTTATCCTCAATGGCAACAATACAATACGTGCCTTGCTACCCCTAATGTCACTTGGAAAGGACGCCGCAAGATTGAACCCAAAGCTAAGCACTTCTCCCATTGCAAAAAAAACCAATATAGTTGGCAAAACCAAATCGATAGTTCAAAGAGACTTGCAAAGATATCAAATCATGCATATAAGAATTCAGAGAAGATTCAAATAATATTCATAGATAAGCTGATCATAAATCCACAATTCATCGGATCTCGGCAATCACACCGCAAAAGAGTATTACATCGATTATATCTCCAAAAACATCGAGGAGAACTTTGTATTGAGAATCAAAGAGAGAGAAGAAGCCATATAGCTACTAGCTATGGACCCGTAGGTCTGTGGAAACTACTCAAGCTTCATTGGAGAGGCAATGGTGTTGATGTAGAAGCCCTCCATGATCGAATCCCCCTCAAGCAGGATGCCGAAAAAGGCCCCAAGATGGGATCTCACGAGGACAGAAGGTTTCAGCGGTGAAAAAGTGGTTTCGTGGCTCCCCTGGATGTTTTTGGGGTATAAGGTTATATATAGGAGGAAGATCTAGGTCAGGAGGTCAACGAGGGGGCCACAAGGTCGGGGGGCGCGCCCTCCACCCTTGTGGCAGCCTCGTGGCTCTTTTGACTTGCACTCCAAGTCTCCTAGGTGTCTTCTGGTCCAAGAAAAATCATCACGAAAGTTTTATTCTGTTTGGACTCTGTTTGGTATTCCTTTTCTCCGAAACTCTAAAACAAGGAAAAACAGAAACTGGCACTGGGCTCTAGGTTAATAGGTTAGTCCCAAAAATCATATAAAATAGCATTTTAATGCATATAAAACATTCAAAACATATAATATAATAGCATGGAACAATCAAAAATTGTAGATACGTTGGAGACGTATCAGAAGTACTTACGTGTCAACTAAACTATACTTAGCATTTTTTGGGAGTACTGATAATGTTATGCTTAGCCTGTCAGTGCTCAACATAACTACTACTCACCATGGCATGATTGCTGGATAAACATGATAGCAAGAAAGCTAGATAACTTGTTCAATCATATAAACAAACTACGTACTTGGCATAAGCAAACTTGTTTAACCTGATACACATGACATTAGGAAACTGGTTCATTCTAATATAAGCAAATTACAAACTTAAAACAATAGAAAGGACAAGCACAAGCATAACCAACTCCAAGGCTAGAATTTTTTTGTTTTCATCATCACTCGTAGCCGTAGTAGGGGTTCTTCTCCGCTTCTTCTGCACTCTCTAGACCGCTTCTTCCATGACTCGTAGGTGGCGTATGCATCTATTTCTGCATACTCGATGGGGTAATCTGGTAGTGGGCCGATCCCCCACAGTTTATCATCTTCTTCCTATCGATTTTTTTCGTCCTGTTGTTGTAGAATGGGTGGATCAAGATGTGTGCAACAACAGCCAAAGAGTGGAACCTCTTTCTTTCCTTGAATAGAACTCTCCATTTGCGATGGATGTCGATGTACTTCTTGGGGTTGATCTCCAAACAAGATTTCTACAGCTTCTATTTGTCACCTTCAATGTTGAAGCCAGCAAAGTTGTACAACTTGTCCTCCTTCAGGAGCGGGTGGAGGCCCTTCGGCCTGCAAGGGGGAAGACAAATTGGAGATGAATCCATCATGTACGTGCTTATATAGTATAATTCATGGATGAATAAATTTCGTAAACTAGTATACGAAGTTCATAAATTAAATTCAAGCAGCTGCTTACTACTAGGTTTAGTTTTCCTGTTGAATAAAATAACATATACAGAAATAAAGTAATCCGCGACACCAAAATCGATGAGGGAACTGCATCACACATACTCATGAATTGCTTTAGACTGAAAACTGCACTGCATCATCAGATATTTAAGAGGTTGAATGACTAGGATGGTTCACCATTTTGTTGCCGTGGTGATGTGGTATACGAGGCAGAGTTCCTCCATGCATAACTGCAAAACTGCTGCCCTTTGTGGAGTTTCGTTTTCCCTGGTATACTCCACAACAAAGCCGATGTACAGAGGGTACAAGCCACCGACCCTCCTCCTGATCCCGCTGATCATCTTGTCGGCTTCATCTGGATTGCTGGTGCATACGAAATCCAGCGTCTCCTTGCCGTGGATGTCAACCTACTTGAGGAACTTGGTGTAGTCGTGCTTCTATCCGAGGACCTGAACGTCGTTGAGCTTGCTGGTCTGGTCGAGTGTCTCACCACGAGGACGCTTCGCAAATGGTTCCTCCAGCGATGGCGGTCTTGAGACAAAGATGTTGTGGGGAGTCGCTAGTTGAGATGGAGCGGCAATGGTGTTTTCGGAATGGAGCGGCAATGG